>NC_069499.1:474650255-474745255 GCF_027579735.1 Bombina bombina
TCCAAATGTGGAGAATCTTCATAGAACAGAAAGGCAGCACTACTGATATATGCCATGGAACATCGGTAACTAAAAGAAGAAAAAACAAAAGAGGCTCATGCTATGAGGTGCCTCCTTTGTTTTTTCTTCTTATAGTAGAATTTAATAAAAGTATGCAAAGAAGGACTGTTGCCTTGTGAATTTGGTCAACAGAAGTGCCATTCTTAAAAGTTGAAGAACTGGCAACTGGTCTTGTAGAATATGCAGTAATAATCTTTCTGCCTATTCCTGGAACCAGAAAAATGAACAAACAAACTAGAAGTTTGTCTGAAATACTTAGTAAGAATCTACATAGTACTTCAAGGATCTTACAACATCCAAGTATGAAGAAGCCTCTCTGAAGAACTCTTTAAGGAGTTTAAGACATAAAGACGGGGCAACAATTATATTATCCAAAGACACAACCTTAGGTAAAAAAGTATAGTAGAAGATATAGCCAAAAGAAACAAAACCCTCCAAAAAGAAGCTTAATATCTACCTTATGCATAGGTTCAAAAGGAGGAGCCTGGAAGACCTTCAATAACAAATTGAAATTCCAAGGTTTAATTCTAACCAAAGCTTAAACCAAACCATGAATATCAGGAAGATTAGCAACCTACTTTGTGGAACAAAACTAAAAAAAGCAGAGCTCTGACCTTTCATGTTTTGGCAAATAAACCATTATCCAAACCATCTTAAAGAATGCAAGGAAAAACCATCTATCTATCTATCTATCTATCTATCTATCTATCTATCTATCTATACATCAGGAAACAAGGCCTACAGACCTTATGATAAATCTTCTTAGTCACAGGTTTGCAAGCCTGAATCAAAGTCTCAATAACAGAATCAGAAAAATCTCTCAGCCTGATAACTAATCTCTATGCCATCAACCAGATAGAAAAATGAACCTTGAGGTCTCGGACGCAGAAGAAGTGTCCATAGAGGGCCACTGAACCTAATCTGCATACCAGGACACTGCGAGGCCAAGCCGGAGAAATGCTATCAGAATTACTGATGAATTATCTTGCCTGATCTTGCAAATCACTCTGGGAAGAAGAACCAGAGGAGGAAAAACATAGGCCAGCAGAAACGACCATGGAGCTACCAGAGCATCCACAAACTCCACCTGATTGGTCCCTGTGCCTCTCATAGAATCTGGGAAGTTTGTGTTTTAACTAAGAAGCCAGCAGATCTATCTCTGGGAGACCCCAAAGACTCACTATGTGTTAAAAACATCTAGATAAATAGACCACTCCCCTGGATGCGTTGACTGATGACTGAGAAAATCTGCTTCCCAGTATTCCTTCTAATATATTGAACTGCAGAAATTGGACAAACATTTGGCTTCTGCCCAGGAAATAATTTGAGGACACCTCCTTCATAGCTAGGGAATTACATGCCCCCCCTGATTATGATGTGAGCCACTGCTATGACATTATCTGTCTGGAAAATGGAGATAAGACTCCCTTTTCAACAGAGGCCTGAAGTCTGAAGGCTCTAAAAAAAGTAAAGAGGTTCTAATACATTTATTAGCAACCTTGCTTCTCGAGGAAACTAAACTCCCACTGACCTGAAAGACTTGCATCAAGCAAAAGAAGCCCCCTGCATAATAAGCTGATGTTTTAGCCACCAAGACAAGGCTGACTTGTTCTGTGAACTAGATAGATCTTTTGAGGCAGCTGAGTATGATCCCTGCAGCATTGCTAAAGCATGCAAAGTTTAAGAGGCCTCATGTGAAAACAAGCAAACGGAATAGCATCCGAAACAACAATCATGAGACCTAATACCTCCAAGCAAAAGAGTGACTGAGGGAAAAGAAAGAGACTGAAGGTTTTGACAAGCTGACACCAGCTTCAACCTTCTTTGATCTGTCAAAAAGGGTCTCAATGAAACTTAATCTAGCCAAACTCCCACAAAAACAACTCTCGTCTGAGAAACCTTAGAACTCTTTTGAAAATTGATTCTCCAACCATGTTGTTGAAGAAACAACAATCTGCTGGTGATATTCTGCTAAATGTAAAGATGGAGCTTGAAACCAAGATATCCTCCAAGTAAGGAAACACCACAATGCCTGATTACAGACAAAAGGAATGAAGCCAGACCAATATGGTAGTGCAACAAACTGAAAACGTTTGTCTAGAAAGGCAAACCTTAGAAACTGATAATGTTCCCTGCAATAATAGTCAGAATAGTTCCATTTTGAAAGTAGGAATTCTGAGGAAAACCGTGTTCAGAGCTTTTAGATCCAAAACTGGTCTGACAGTTCATTCCTTCTTTTGCACAATAAATAGAATTGAATAAAATTCCATCCCCTGTTCCAGCACAGCGAACAATCATGTAGATTCTAGATCTAAAACAGACTGAAAAAAGCCTGATCCCTTTACAGGATTCAACTGTTGTTTTCTGTATAAAACTTATCTTTTTTTTTCTGCTTTATGACTCAAAAAAAACAGAACTAGCACTTTAAAACACAAAAATAAATGGTACTTTTTAAAAACCCAAGAGATAAGTTACAAATTACTACTTTAGGCACGACAGATGTTCCCTGGGAAATCTAATTACTTTTTAGAAGCTGGTTGAAGATGCCACATGTATCCCTTATGGTTATTTGTTAGTAGATTTAAGAGCCACCACACCTGATGAGTTCAGGTTTAGAACATGCCTCTTTCCACCAGATACACCTGTTTATATTTTTAAAAAGTCACCCTCTAAAAAGTAAAGTTTTTTGGTTTATCCATCATTCAACTTAAAACAGTAGGACTATGTAAACATGTCTAGCAGGCTACTCCGCAATTGGGAAGCTTTAAAAATGGTAAGTCATGCTTCACCAACACAGAAAAAGACTATTTTACGTGGTGCTTCTACAGACTTAATATCTGCTATATGTGAAATAGCACTCAACATTCTAAAAGGTAGTCTGCCCTTGACAGCAAAGCAGAAAGGACGTCTTAAAAAGTGGAGCAAAATTATAAAAAGTCTTAATATTAAAAGTAATAAGACAATATCGATTAGCAAAAAAAAGAATGTTGGTAATCAATCTGGTGGATTTTTAGCACCGATTTTAGGATTTGCTATTCTCTCTTACTGACAAGTCTCTTAACAAACCGTTAATGGAGCATACTCAAAAAATGTACCTGATACCAAAATAGGATATGGACCCGCTTGAAACGTACACAACAGGGTGATACAGATATTCGTCACACAGTTACAACACGCTTGGATGATGAAATGCTGATATATTAAATAATTCTAATTTACAGAAGATGTAAAAATTAAAAAGTACAATGCTGCATTGCAAAAAATAGCGTGTTTGCTAAACAAAATACTACTTTAAGACTTTTAATGCCCCCAGGAGATCCTATTCACACTGATAATAACACAGGTAATGTATCTATTGAAAAAGGTGATAGGATATTTCATGAAGTTGTTAACAATGTGCATGTACCGGTTTAAGAAAAATGCTGAATTACTTCTTTCTAAAATGGCAACAATCCAAACATATAACTAATTGGAATGATAATGGGGAGTTTGTTTACAAAAACCAAACATTATTGGTTCAAAAATACTAGACTTAGTATGTTGCGCTACACAAAGTCACAATGGACCCATGCGTTAAAACACCGCAAGGTTTGGGAGTCTTTTTATGAAAGTATGGCTGAACTTAATTCAGTTGTTGGTAATGCTAGAAAAAGGGATAACTTTGAACATCTAAAAATGGAAAATAGGGATATTACTCATTTACCAGAGACATTGCTGCAACATGATATCTTACTATTACCTTCAACACCCACCATGGGACTAACTACAACCTCAAGGTTTTCAAAGAAAAGACCTAAATCACTTTTTAATCCTTCAACAAGGTTGGACTTTGTACATTTTATCAACTGTTGTTTTCTGTATAAAACTTATCTTTTTTTTTCTGCTTTATGACTCAAATAAAGTTTAAAAAAATAAAATTTGTGCTTTATTTAATCGCATTGAAATCTTACAAAATATCAGTTAAACGATACATAAAACATTAACCACAACACTATTAAAATAAAATATATTGTTTATTATTTTAAGATTAAAATAAATGTTAAAATACTCTTAAAAGAAGGGGTTAAGCCATAAAAGGGGCGTGAAAT
The DNA here is from genome assembly GCF_027579735.1 of Bombina bombina. NCBI lineage: Eukaryota > Metazoa > Chordata > Amphibia > Anura > Bombinatoridae > Bombina > Bombina bombina. The sequence continues at coordinate 474,654,404 of NC_069499.1, forward strand.
ATGGAAAATAGTGGGCAGGTAGGGTGGAAATATTGAGAGGAGAGTGGGCGGGGATCTGCATATAAAGGGCGGGGGTTTTGCATATAAATGGTGCACTATGAGCGCATCCACACTCTGGAAAGAAGCCACAATGACTTATCTACTGAGCAAACAACATTCTGAACTTTACACAGCATCTCTCATACTACTTCGAAGTCAGAAAGATTTGATGGACCGGGCCCACCCATCTCTCGCTCAAACTCAAGGGCTTATCAGATGATCAGCCGGGGGAGACGTAATAGTTCGCTTGCACTACTTCACTTACAAAGAGAATTCAGCGAGCTCATTTCCAGAGACCTGCTCTACAAGATAATTAAAAAATCTACAAATATTCCCCGATCTGTCCATGCGGACACTGCAAAAGAGAAAAACTTTTTTCAGAAATCCCCTCCACATTGAGGAAAAGCAACATTAGATACAGATGGGGGCTACGCCCATTAAGCTGCTAGTTTTTAAGGACAATCAAATGTGCACGATACTAAAGGTCTCTAAAGGATAGAACTCTTACAGTCATGGAACTTACTGCCTGCTCAAGGAGAGAAGTTGCAGGCACAGCACCATCAACTGAGAGCTTCAGCATCGAAATGGACATCCTATGCTCAATCAACTGACCTGCAAGCCCCTTCGCGGGTTACAAGAGCTACAACCCCCTGAGGTGATATCGGGCGACTCACAAGACGTACTCATCACAAGCAGACTGCGGTAGCAGGCTGGACAGCCCTCCCTCAAAGACACAGATCCAGTTCCCCAGAATCTTAGGGAAATTATCTGTCCCACAATAAGGAACTCTCTCTCATAGACATTGCTCCCGGACCTATTAGGACCTACTCCAATCTGAATGAACACTGGTTGTATTAAGCTGAAATATGCCTTTTCATTTTTATTCCTGTTTTCCTTATGTGTTAATGTTTATTTGTAAAATGTTGTCAAGGTAATTGAGATCCAGGGTGAGGTAGCTCTATGCTTAAAACTTAGGCCTCCGCAGTTCCTTTACTCTACCCAGGGGATACCTCGCTACAGAACACAGAATACTCTAGTCTCATGGAACTTCCCCTGTTGCCCCACCGCCTAAACATATATATATATATATATATTATATATATATATATATATACACTATACCACTCCTCTGTTCGACCCCTGAACCACATGTAACTGCTTTTATTTAGGAGGAGGCCATGGGTGATCTGCAGCCCTAGTAATCTCTAAAATGGGATAATGAGTCACACTCTAACTATGGACTAATGGCCGCACCACAAGAAATACAGTTTTACCCCACAAACCCAAGGTAGCCTTAGGCTGCTCCAATTAAGACACTAGAATACACAAGATTCTGCAATGGGTACGGGGTTAATACCTGACTCATCTATAACAGGGTTCTCTCCCATAAAGAATACAGGATATTCATCTGGCAGGCCAATCAACTAACAGCCTAGCCTGATACAGATGGACAATTAGAGGACCACAAGGGAGTTTATGTCCTTGGAGATCGTTTCTGTTATTTTCGTTTCTCTGTATGTTGTACATACATGTAGCTAACAAGGTTGATGTCTTTGGCTTTCTAAAGTTATACAGTTGACTTTTGTATGAAACCTACATGGTCTTTTTACTAATTGAATACTGACAAATATACACCTGTCTTTTTCTAACATACAACTAACAATTGACAGGCAAAATGGGCCGAAATCCATTTCCTGCCCACATCTTTTTCAGATTCCCACTCCCTTTACTGTGCGACCACTCCTTACCCTGGGAAACTTACCATTTGGACAGAAAGTGTCCTACACGTTACAACTACTCACCTCCCCCCCCATGGATTAATGAGCCCCCCCTTTCTTAGGGGGACAACCTAATGCGGGTTTCTCTTGGCAATACCGCAATCTTAAAGAATCGTCTCATTCTAACTTAAACTAATTATACCAGTGTTGACTGAATAACCTTTACCTGCTTCGACTGACTTTTTCTTACTAGATATTGTTTAGTTTTACCTTTCTTTCTCATCATACCATAAGTTTACCATCACAATGAACACTTTGCTATAGCACTTCTTTAACTTTGGTCAATGGACTTTAACTTTTATATAATCAGAACCCTAGGCAGTTAGCCCAGGCAAATATGCATATATATATATTGTTACCGATATTTGTTGATGTACTGTTTACATACATTCATATATGTAATGCCTTGTCCATTTCACAATAAAAAATATTTTTAAAACCCCTAAATAATACCAAAAAAAGAGTTAGCTAAAAACAGCAGCTGCAAATATATAATTTATTAATCAAACTGATAGGCTCAAAACTTATGTATGGTTAAAAAGTTCAAAAATAAACCGGATCCATAAAAAACGGTATGTTCAGTAGTCTTGAAGATAGTGGATTAAAACACTGATCCATTTAATTTAACACCATGGGGCAGATATATGAAAGTGCGAGCGGACATGATCCGCTGTGGCATACACTGTCAGCATTTATCATTGCACAAGCAGTTCTGGTGAACTGCTTGTACAATGCCGCCCCCTGCAGATTCGCGATAGCAGGGGGTGTCAATCAACCCAACCGTATGTGATCGGGGAGGATTGCTGTCTGCCGCCTCAGAGGTGGTGGACGAGTTAAGGAGCAGGCAGTCTTAGGACCGCTGCTTCTTAACTCTTGATGAATCGGCCCCCATAAGTCAAATCCCAACTTTATAAGCTTAATTATCAGGATGCCCTTTCTGTAAACTTTCTCAGTGATAATCCGTTTAGATTGACAACAAAAAAGTCCCCAGTTATTAACATTTTAGCTACTGAGTGAATGAAGTCCTTCATTACAGGTGCAAAAATATGAAAAACTCCTCTGTAAAGAACAATCAGAAGTAGTAGTAACACATTTAGAAGCAAGAGCAGCATTACAATGGTCTGAATGCGATAAAACATTTAAACCTGTGTTACATAAATGTGCTGGAGGTAATACCTTTGTCTGGTGGCTGACAATAAACACATCTAACACTGGTAGGAGAGTGTTATGAGGGCATAGGTTTCAAACGTAATTTTAGGACAGAATCAGAAGGCTCCATAGCAGCAGAAATTTTACAAATGTAGTAATGTGTACATAAAATAGCACATGCAATTGTATCCCCTCCAAAAGCAGCTCTTAAAATACCTTACAAGGCCAAAATATTCTCAAGTAAAAACCCAGAGGATAAACGGAGAACATTAAAAACCCTTGTTAAATATATACAGTATCTCACAAAAGTTAGTACATCCCCTCACATTTTTGTAGATAATTTATTATATCTTTTCATGTAACAACACTGAAGAAATGACACTTTGCTACAATGTAAAGTAGTGAGTGTACAGCGTGTATAACAGTGTAAATTTGCTGTCCCCTCACACAGCCATTAATGTCTAAACCATTTTCAACAAAAGTGAGTACACCCCTAAGTGGAAATGTCCAAATTGGGCCCAAAGTGTCAATATTTTGTGTGGCTACCATTATTTTCCATCACTGCCTTAACCCTCTTGGGCATGGAGTTCACCAGAGCTTCACAGGTTGCCACTGGAGTCCTCTTCCATGACGACATCACAGAGCTGGTGGATGTTAGAGACCTTGCGCTCCCCCACCTTCCGTTTGAGGATGCCCCACAGATGCTCAATAGTGTTTAGGTCTGGAGACATGCTTGGCCAGCCCATCCCATTTAGCCTCAGCTTCTTTAGCAAGGCAGTGGTCATCTTGGAGGTCGTTATCATTTTGGAATACTGCCCTGCGGCCCAGTCTCCGAAGGGAGGGGATCATGCTCTGCTTCAGTATGTCATAGTACATGTTGGCATTCATGACTGGAAAGCAAAACAAAGGACGAAGGAGCACCGGCTGAGAGATGATAAATAAAATATCCTTTATTTACACCATGTGGTGTCAAATTAAAAAGTTCCACAAGAAAAGCACATAATGGACAATATGAACAGTTACGGAATGGTCAGCAAGTCACAACTGACGTGTTTTGGCTAGGTAGCCGTCCTCATAAGTTTCTACTTGTCACAGTAAAATTCACAGGCCTAGATTTGGAGTTTTGTCGGTAACGACCCGAAAAACTAACGCCGGCTTTTTTCTGGCCGCACCATAAAAATAACTCTGGTATCGAGAGTCCACATAAAGGCTGCGTTAGGCTCCAAAAAAGGAGCGTAGAGCATTTTTAACGCAGCTTCAACTCTCGATACCAGAGTTGCTTACGGACGCGGCCAGCCTCAAAAATGTGCTCGTGCATGATTCCCCCATAGGAAACAATGGGGCTGTTTGAGCTGAAAAAAACCAAACACCTGCAAAAAAGCCGCGTTCAGCTCCTAACGCAGCCCCATTGTTTGCTATGCGGTAACCCTTCCTACGTCTGCACTTAACACTCTAACATGTACCCCGAGTCTAAACACCCCTAACCTTACACTTATTAACCCCTATTCTGCTGCCCCCGCTATCGCTGACCCCTGCATATTATTATTAACCCCTAATCTGCCGCTCCGTAAACCGCCGCTACTTACATTATCCCTATGTACCCCCTAATCTGCTGCCCCTAACACCGCCGACCCCTATATTATATTTATTAACCCCTAATCTGCCCCCCACAATGTCGCCTCCACCTGCCTACACTTATTAACCCCTAATCTGCCGACCGGACCTGAGCGCTACTATAATAAAGTTATTAACCCCTAATCCGCCTCACTAACCCTATCATAAATAGTATTAACCCCTAATCTACCCTCCCTAACATCGCCGACACCTAACTTCAATTATTAAACCCTAATCTGCCGACCGAATCTCGCCGCTATTCTAATAAATGTATTAACCCCTAAAGCTAAGTCTAACCCTAACACTAACACCCCCCTAAGTTAAATATAATTTACATCTAACGAAATTAATTTACTCTTATTAAATAAATTATTCCTATTTAAAGCTAAATACTTACCTGTAAAATAAATCCTAATATAGCTACAATATAAATTATAATTGTATTATAGCTATTTTAGGATTTATATTTATTTTACAGGTAACTTTGTATTTATTTTAACCAGGTACAATAGCTATTAAATAGTTAAGAACTTTTTAATAGCTAAAATAGTTAAAATAATTACAAATTTACCTGTAAAATAAATCCTAACCTAAGTTACAAATAAACCTAACACTAGACTATCAATAAATTAATTAAATAAACTACCTACAATTACCTACAATTAACCTAACACTACACTATCAATAAATTAATTAAATACAATTGCTACAAATAAATATAATTAAATAAACTAGCTAAAGTACAAAAAATAAAAAAGAACTAAGTTACAAAAAATAAAAAAATATTTACAAACATAATAAAAATATTACAACAATTTTAAACTAAATCTAACACCTACTCAAGTTCAATCCAATCAGCCAATCAGATTGAGCTCGCATTCTATTGGCTGATCGGAACAGCCAATAGAATGCAAGCTCAATCTGATTGGCTGATCGGATCAGCCAATCGGATTGAACTTGATTCTGATTGGCTGATTCCATCAGCCAATCAGAATATTCCTACCTTAATTCCGATTGGCTGATAGAATCCTATCAGCCAATCGGAATTCGAGGGACGCCATCTTGGATGACGTCATTTAAAGGAACCGTCATTCGTCGTTCAGTCGTCGGCCAGGATGGATGTTCCGCGGTGGAGGTCTTCAGGATGCTGCCGCTTCGCTCCGGATGGATGCCGCTTGGATGAAGACTTCAATCGGATGGAAGACCTCTTCTGGCCCGCTTGGATGAAGACTTCAGCCGGATCATGGACCTCTTCAGCCCCCCGCTTGGGCTTGGATCAGGACATCGGAGGACCTCTTCTGGACCGATCGGTGAACCTGGTATGGTGAAGACAAGGTAGGATGATCTTCAGAGGCTTAGTGTTAGGTTTATTTAAGGGGGTTTTGGGTTAGATTAGGGGTATGTGGGTGGTGGGTTGTAATGTTGGGGGCTTGGGTATTGTATGTTTTTTTTTACAGGCAAAAGAGCTGTATTTCTTGGGGCATGCCCCGCAAAGGGCCCTGTTCAGGGCTGGTAAGGTAAAAGAGCTTTGAACTTTAGTAATTTAGAATAGGGTACGGCATTTTTTTATTTTGGGGGGCTTTGTTATTTTATTAGGGGGCTTAGAGTAGGTGTAATTAGTTTAAAATTGTTGTAATATTTTTCTTATGTTTGTAAATATTTTTTTATTTTTTGTAACTTAGTTCTTTTTTATTTTTTGTACTTTAGCTAGTTTATTTAATTGTATTTATTTGTAGCAATTGTATTTAATTAATTTATTGATAGTGTAGTGTTAGGTTAATTGTAGGTAATTGTAGGTAGTTTATTTAATTAATTTATTTATAGTCTAGTGTTAGGTTTATATGTAACTTAGGTTAGGATTTCTTTTACAGGTAAATTTGTAATTATTTTAACTATTTTAGCTATTAAATAGTTCTTAACTATTTAATAGCTATTGTACCTGGTTAAAATAAATACAAAGTTACCTGTAAAATAAATATAAATCCTAAAATAGCTATAATATCATTATAATTTATATTGTAGCTATATTAGGATTTATTTTACAGGTAAGTATTTAGCTTTAAATTGGAATAATTTATTTAATAAGAGTTAATTAATTTCGTTAGATTTAAATTATATTTAACTTAGGGGGGGTGTTAGTATTAGGGTTAGACTTAGCTTTAGGGGTTAATACATTTATTAGAATAGCGGCGAGATTCGGTCGGCAGATTAGGGTTTAATAATTGAAGTTAGGTGTCGGCGATGTTAGGGAGGGCAGATTAGGGGTTAATACTATTTATGATAGGGTTAGTGAGGCAGATTAGGGGTTAATAACTTTATTATAGTAGCGCTCAGGTCCGGTCGGCAGATTAGGGGTTAATAAGTGTAGGCAGGTGGAGGCGACGTTGTGGGGGGCAGATTAGGGGTTAATAAATATAATATAGGGGTCAGCGGTGTTAGGGGCAGCAGATTAGGGGTACATAAGGATAACGTAGGTGGCGGCGCTTTGCGGTCGGCAGATTAGGGGTTAATAAGTGTAGGCAGGTGGAGGCGACGTTGAGGGGGGCAGATTAGGGGTTAATAAATATAATACAGGGGTCGGCGGTGTTAGGGGCAGCAGATTAGGGGTACATAAGGATAACGTAGGTGGCGGTCGGCAGATTAGGGGTTAAAAATTTTTTTTCAAGTGTCGGCGATGTGGGGGGACCTCGGTTTAGGGGTACATAGGTAGTTTATGGGTGTTAGTGTACTTTAGAGTACAGTAGTTAAGAGCTTTATAAACTGGCGTTAGCCCAGAAAGCTCTTAACTACTGACTTTTGTCGTTAGATGTCTAACGCTCACTTCAGACACGACTCTAAATACCGGAGTTATAAAAATCCCATTGAAAAGATAGGATACGCAATTTACGTAAGGGGATCTGCGGTATGGAAAAGTCGCGGCTGGAAAGTGAGCGTTAGACCCTATTTTGAGTGACTCCAAATACCGGCGGTAGCCTAAAACCAGCGTTAGGAGCCTCTAAAGCTGGTTTTCACGGCTACCGCCAAACTCTAAATCTAGGCCACAGTCTTTAAAAGCAACAGACCTCTCCTGATTGGTTTACATGTTAATTACCAAATTCTCAACACATTTTAAACAATACGAGTATTGGGATTACAGCATATTAACCCATACCCTTGTCTCTCTATAGCAACTGGTACTTCACTTGGCTTCTTATTCAAACATACTTAGCTGCTTTTACACAACTGTTAGCTTTATATATACTGGCAGAATTATAAAAAGACTATGTTACACATAAATCGTTACTAGGAGCATATAAAGACCAAAGGGTCACATATAAAGATAGTGTAGTGTATATTGCCAAATATAGAACTCAGTTAATATGTATCCAAGCCCCGGGGAATTTAATGATAACATACCTACAACCACTGAACAATATAATTATAATTACATATGCATTTCAACATATTAAACATCAAATGTTTTCACATAATGCAGATTTTACTCCCCATTGATATTCACCATTAGTCAGTACTCTTATTCCATGGGCAAACCATATTCCTTTTAATACAATTCCATCTCCTGCCACTCTGTGCACATATCAAAGAATATATGCATGGTAGGGACATGCTTGCAGTATCATATCCTTAATGTTAGCTTGACTTATCAATACCCTTGTGCCTGGGATAGAGGGGAATATGTGTATCACATAAGGTATCTTATGAAATTAACAATAAGATAATATCAAACCCTAAGCCCAGTAATAATGTCTTAAGAATGCAAGTGTTTAGCAATTGTATATACATTTCAACATATAAACAAATACCGAGATTCCGAGTTTTACGGTAACAGGGGTGCGTTGCTAAAGAGCCTTTTTTTAACGCTCCCTTAAGACAACGCTGGCATTATAGGTTTTTTTAAACCCGGCGTTAGCCGCAAAAAGGTGAGTGTAGAGCAAAATTTTGCTCCACATCTCACCTCATTACCAGCGTTGCTTACGGTAGCGGTAAGCTGGCTAAACGTGCTCGTGCACGATTTCCCCATAGGAAACAATGGGGCTGAGCCGGCTGAAAAAAACCCTAACACCTGCAAAAGAGCAGCGTTCAGCTCCTAAAACAGCCCCATTGATTCCTATGGGGAAATGAATTTTATGTCTACACCTAACACCCTAACATGAACCCTGAGTCTAAACATCCCTAATCTTACACTCATTAACCTCTAATCTGCCGTCCCTGACATCGTCGCCACCTGCATTATATGATTAACCCCTAATCTGCCGCTCCGGACACCGCCACCTACATTATCCCTATGAACCCCTAATCTGCTGCCCCCAACATCGCCGAACCCTACATTATATTTATTAACCCCTAATCTGCCCCAACGTCGCCGCAACCTACCTACACTTATTAACCCCTAATCTGCCGCTGCCAACGTTGCCGCCACTATAATAAAGTTATTAACCCCTAAACCTAAGTCTAACCCTAACCCCCCCTAATTTAAATATAATTTAAATAAATCTAAATAAAATAACTACAATTAAATAAATTATTCCTATTTAAAACTAAATACTTACCTATAAAATAAACCCTAAGATAGCGACAATATAACTAATAGTTACATTGTAGATAGCTTAGGATTTAAATTTATTTTACAGGCAACTTTGTATTTATTTTAACTAGGTAGAATAGTTATTAAATAGTTATTAACTATTTAATAGCTACCTAGTTAAAATAAGTACAAATTTACCTGTAAAATAAATCCTAACCTAAATTACAATTACACCTAACACTACACTATCATTAAATTAATTACATAAACTAACTACAATTAACTACAATTACATTAAATAAACTAAAGTATGAAAAACAACAAACACTAAATTACAGAAAAAATAAAAAAATAATTAAATTTTTTTAAACTAATTACACCTAATCTAATCCCCCCTAATAAAATAAAAAAGCCCCCCAAAATAATAAAATTCCCTACCCTATACTAAATTACAAATAGCCCTTAAAAGGGCCTTTTGCGGGGCATTGCCCCAAAGTAATCAGCTCTTTTACCTGTAAAAGAAAGACAATACCCCCCCCAACATTAAAACCCAGCACCCACACACCCAACCCTACTCTAAAACCCACCCAATCCAACCTTAAAAACCTAACACTACCCCCTTGAAGATCACCCTACCTTGAGACGTCTTCACCCAGCTGGGCACAAGTGGACCTCCAGAGGGGCAGAAGTCTTCATCCAATCCGGGCAGAAGAGGACCTCCAGACGGGCAGAAGGCTTCATCCAGAAGGCATCTTCTATCTTCATCCATCCGGAGCTCAATCCTATTGGCTGTTCCAATCAGCCAATAGAATGCAACCTTAATCCTATTGGCTGATTGGATCAGCCAATAGGATTTTTCCTACCTTAATTCCGATTGGCTGATAGAATCCTATCAGCCAATCGGAATTCAAGGGACGCCATCTTGGATGACGTCATTTAAAGGAACCTTCATCCTTCGCTTGGACTTCGTTTGAAGAGGATGCTCCGCATCGGCTGGATTGAAGATGGACCCGCTCCACTCCGGATGGATGAAGATAGAAGATGCTGTCTGGATGAAGACTTCTGCCGCTTGGAGGACCTCTTCTGCCTGGATCAGATGAAGACTTCTGCCCCTCTGGAGGTCCACTTGTGCCCGGCTGGGTGAAGACGTCTCAAGGTAGGGTGATCTTCAAGGGGGTAGTGTTAAGTTTTTTAAAGGGGGGATTGGGTGGGTTTTAGAGTAGGGTTGGGTGTGTGGGTGGTGGGTTATAATGTTGGGGGGGTATTGTCTTTTTTTTTACAGGTAAAAGAGCTGATTACTTTGGGGCAATGCCCCGCAAAAGGCCCTTTTAAGGGCTATTTGTAATTTAGTATAGGGTAGGGAATTTTATTATTTTGGGGACTTTTTTATTTTATTAGGGGGATTAGATTAGGTGTAATTAGTTTTAAAAAATTGTAATTATTTTTTTATTTTCTATAATTTAGTGTTTTGGTTTTTTTTGTACTTTAGTTTATTTAATTTTATTGTATTTAATTGTAGGTAATTTAGTAAATTAATTTAATGATAGTGTAGTGTTAGGTGTAATTGTAACTTAGGTTAGGATTTATTTTACAGGTAAATTTGTACTTATTTTAGCTAGGTAGTTATTAAATAGTTAATAACTATTTAATAACTATTCTACCTAGTTAAAATAAATACAAAGTTGCCTGTAAAATAAATATAAACCCTAAGATAGATACAAATGTAACTATTAGTTATATTGTAGCTATTTTAGGGTTTATTTTATTGGTAAGTATTTAGTTTTAAATAGGATTCATTTATTTAATTGTAGCAATTTTATTTTGTTTTATTTAAATTATATTTAAGTTAGGAGGGTGTTAGACTTAGGGTTAGACTTAGGTTTAGGGGTTAATAAATTTAATATAGTAGCAGCGACGTTGGGGGCGGCACATTAGGGGTTAATAAATGTAGATAGGTGTCGTCGTTGTTAGGAATGGCAGATTAGGGGTAAATAAAATTTAACTAGTGTTTGCGAGGTGGAAGTGCAGCGGTTTAGGGGTTCAAATATTTATTACAGTTGCTGCGATGTCCGGTCAGCAGATTAGGGGTTAAAAACTTTATTTAAGTGTTTGCGATGTGAGGGGGGGGCTTGGTTTAGGGGTTAATAGGTTTTAGGTTTATGGGTGTTAGTGTACTTTTTAGCACTTTAGTTACGAGTTTTATGTTACGGCGTTAGCCCATAAAACTCTTAACTACTGACTTTTAAATGCGGTAGGAGTCTTGACAGGAGAGGGTCTACCGCTCACTTCTTCCAAGACTCGAAGACTTGTAATACCGGCATTAGGCAAATCCCATTAAAAAGATAGGATACGCAATTGACATAAGGGGATTTGCGGTAAGCTCGAGTCGCGGAAGAAAAGTGAGCGGTACACCTGTACCTACCAGACTCGTAATACCAGCGGGTGTTAATAAGCAGCGTTGGGACCTCTTAACGCTGCTTTTTAAGGCTAACGCAAGACTCGTAATCTAGCCGAAAGTATTTTCACATAATGCAGATACTGTTCTCCATTAAGTGTTCACCAATAATCTGTACTCTTATTCTATGGGCTGACACTGGTAGTGTATCATGTTAGTGTTAGATTTAATACATTTCTAACTCCTGCTGCCCTGGGCTTATATCAGTTTAAGATTACATTGAGAATACATACATAGTAGGGATATACTTTCCATTACTTATCCCCAATATCAGCTTAACTTATCTGTACCTTTGTACCTCGGGTAAAGGGGAGTGTATGTCACATACGGTTTCTTACAAGATTTTTAATCTTATAATCATGGACACTGAACTCAGCATTCATAGCAAATATAGCTACAGGATGTGTCAATCATATAGTGCTCCAAATTCTAGCATTAATCACCAAAAGTTAATAAGATCGTAATCTGAGTTAAAACCTTTTGGTAATCTTGTTTGAATCTTAAAATTAAAGAAGACTTTCCCTGTCCCCTCCCCTCTTTGGTTGTGGTACTCTTTCTATGGGTGTCCACATGAAAGTTTTGGAATTTTTGTTATGTACCATGGCAAAGTGTTGTGTGGGAAGCGGAAGGGAAACGAACATGCTGCAGACTCGGATCCCTACCAGATGGAGGTAAGGGAAACCACAGGAGGAAGCAGCAGCATAAGAGTTCACCGGCTTCTACCCAAAGATCGGCCGGGAGTCCAGGAGGCAGCGGTAAGATTTTTTGTATATCATAAACAAAATATCAAGTGAACTTAAACCAGCCTCTCTCTATTCTGCAGCAATTTACTGACTACAGACTGTAATTATAACCCATTGGGGATATCCAGCTCCTTGTCTTAGTGTTAATGTTACTCCTGTTGACATTTTGAGGCATTCATGATTCCCTCAATGAACTGTAGCTCCCCAGTGCCGGCAGCACTAATGCAGGCCAAGACCATGACACTCCCACCACCATGCTTGACTTTAGTCAAGACACACTTGTCTTAGTACTGCTAACCTGGTTGCCGCCACACACGCTTGACACCATCTGAACTAAATAAGTTTATCTTGGTCTCATCGGACCATAGGACATGGTTCCAGTAATCCATGTCCTTAGTCTGCTTGTCTTCAGCAAACTACTGTGCATTATCTTTAGAAGAGGCTTCCTTCTGGGACGACAGCCATGCAGACCAATTTGATGCTGTGTTTCACGTAATGTTTGAGCACTGACAGGCTGACCCTCCACCCATTCAACCTCTGCAGCAATGCTGGCAGCACTCATACGTCTATTTCCCAAAGAAAACGTGCACTCAACTTCTTTGGTCGACCATGGCGAGGCCTGTTCTGAGTGGAACATGTCCTATGAAACCGCTGTATGGTCTTGCCCACCATGCTGCAGCTCAGTTTCAGGGTTTTGGCAATCTTCTTATAGCCTAGGCCATCTTTATGTAGAGCAACAATTATTTTTTTTCAGATTCTCAGAGAGTTCTTTGCTATGAGGTGCCATGTTGAACTTTCAGTGACCAGTATGAGAGTGTGAGAGCGTTAACACCAAATTTAACACACCTGCTCCCCATTCACACATGAGACCTTGTAACACTAATAAGTCACATGACACTGGGGAGGGAAAATGGCTAATTGTGCACAATTTGGACATTTCCACTTAGGGGTGTACTAACTTTTGTTGCCAACGGTTTAGACATTAATGGTTGTGTGTTTTGTTATTTTGAGGGGACAGCAAATTTACACTGATATACAGGCTGTACACTCACTACTTTACATTGTAGCAAAGTGTCATTTCTTCAGTGTTGTCACATGAAAAGATATAATAAAATATTTTATATAACAACAAATACCACATAGTTATAAAAGTTAAAAAAATGAATCCAAGCCAAAAAAATATAGGACATTTAAATAAAGGATATTAGTAAAGCCTCAGCATTCCAAATATATAAGGACTGTAAGAAAGCACGCAAAGAGGAATCAGATAAGCCAAAATTGAAAATGAATAATTAATCACAAAAATTTTTAAGACAAACCCTAAAAGGTTTTTAAGTATATAAATGGCAAAAAACTAAGAAGGAAAATACGGGCACATTAAAATGTGAGAAAAGTAGCATAATGAACAGTGACCGGGGGAAGGCTGAGGTACTAAACCATTTGTTTTCTTCAGTATACACAAGAGAGGAACCAATTGGGACACATTGAAACAAACTAGAACATACAAGCCCATACCAATAACTGGTTTGTCTCTAGATTATATCAGGAAAAACCGTGATAATATCAATGTAAATTAAACTCCAGGTCCAGATGGAATACACCCAAAGGTTCTAAGGGAACTTAGCATTATTATAGACAAACATCTCCTCTTAATTTTTTAAGACTATTGTCCTCAGGCATACTACCCCAGGACTGGTGTAAAGCTGATGTGGTGCCACTTTTTAAAAGGAAGCTATAGAACAGTAAGCCTGACATCAGCAGTGAGGAAGATACTGGAACATATTATATTCAAAAGTAGAAACGTGTTCAAATCAGCACGGTTTTGTAAAAATAGATCACATCAAACTAATCTAATTAGATTTATTGAGGAAATAAGAATATAGATAAAAGAATCAGTTGCTATGATATACTTGGTTTTTGCAAAGGGTTTTGATACAACACCATATGAGAGATTATTGTTCAAAATTAAGGGACTGGGAATAGATGAAAATGTTAGCTCATGGATAAATAACTGGATAAAATAGAGGGAGCAATGAGTAGTACTAAATGGATCATAATCAGAATGTCAAAAGTAATTAGTGGGATCCCTCAAGGATCAGTACTGGGAAACAGGGTTAATCTAGGAAGCTATAAACCAGTAAACCTGACATCAGTAGTGAGGAAGATACTGGAAGGGATTATATTCAAAAGTATATTAGTAGAAACATGTTCAAATCAGTATGGTTTTATGAAAAATAGAAAAAGAATATCCTTAGTGCCAGATAGAGAAGGCTAACACATTTTGGTTTGTCACCATACTCATAGCCATTAAAAACTTACATTAACATTCATCTTTAAAAACCCTGCCCAACACTCTGAATGGACAGGTGAAGCAAAGACACACCTGACTTGTTAGAGTTAACCCTTCATGGAACTGCTCTAATGGTATCTCACAGTTAAGTTTATAATGAACATACAGCAGTGATTTCACGTTAAACCTGCCATAATATGCTATTTACCTAACAATGCAAAACATATACTAATACTTTTAGATCATTCGGTTATACTGCTGTAATATTCAAAGTAACCAAAATACACATTTATTAAAAAACTATTTCTGCGCATCCAAAGTAAATATCAGATTAAGATTTTCAAGTATCTTTATAAAAAAATCTTCAAATGTTAAAGGAACATTAAAGGAACGCTGGACTGTCACTGGGCAGGGTTAGACTGATATGCTACAGGATAATTTTTTTCTGTGAAAGGTATAGTGTGCTAAAAGAGACTGCACGCTGAGTGCACTGACCTTGAAAAAGCACAGATTTTATTACAAGAACAGAGACTCCTATTTTGCATTACCTTTCACTTTACTACTCAGACAGCATTTAAAAGTAAAACATTTGAATATTAACAGAAAAAATATGATAACAATGCATATATAACTGAAACCAATGAGAACAGTCCGTTGGTGGTCAAAGATAGCAGGGACCAATCAGATGAATCATAGTAGCCATAAAGAGACCAGAAAGTAGCAAAACCTCCTCTTTTCTCTTTGCTGCTCAGGAGTTAAGTTCAAATTGTTTATTGCATAAAGAATTTGTTTGTTATAAATTGTATCTGTTATTATTATTTATTGTTTTAGTATTTATTGTTTTGTTAATATTGCCTTATCTTTTATTTTATTATTTCTTTATTATTTTCTTCTTTATTATTTTATTTCTTTTTATTTCTTATACTTTTCTATTTTATTTGTTGCCCGTTTATTTATTTATTTTTTATCATAATACTCTTTCCTTCTTTTTCATTACTATTTCTTTTGTGAGTTATGTGACGTTTTATTTTCTTTTGTCTTTTGTCCGTTTTGTGTTCCCTCATCTTAAATCTATCTTACCTGACTCTCTTGATTCTTCCTGTGTTTTATTCTTAAGCTATATCTTGCCTTTTTTCTTTTTGAGCGTCTTAGCTCCGTGTTGTTGCGCCCACCATCTTGTTTCCCATAAGCCGTCTGACCACGCCTCCATTTTACGAGGTCATTGCGCAGTTATTTTTCCCGTCCTCTCACTCGATACTTCGTTACTCCAGCTGTCAAATGAGTATCGTTACAGTTTGCAACACATTATTTTCTTACATTTGACAAAAATAACTTGTTTAATTTAAACTACATTGTTTATTCTTAATCGTTTTACTGATATTATTATTATAGTTACATTATCTAAGCATATATTTTATATTTCCCTTGAAAAAACTCTTTAGTAATATTAAGTTAGTTTATTTCTCGATATTCAGTTTATTTATTTATTTTATTAGATTTGTTTTTTATCTGATATATTTTATTTAAAATGTCTGAAGATCCCAAATCCCAACTTTCAGAGAAATTTGTTCAAAATTTAATCAACAATTCTTTTGAACCTTTAAAACTACAGATGGATCAGCTCCAATCTGTTATTAGTAATTTCAATGAGATTCAAGGTCATGTATATAAAAAGGCTTCTAGCAAATCTAAACATCTAAATACTGAGGGATCAGCTGTGCTCTGACATTTTCATACCTGCTCATAAATGCAGAAGTGATCATTCATCTATATCTGAAGCTGAATCAGATATAAAATATGTAAAACTTCTCGCAAAAGAAAGTTTAGAGTTGACTCTGATTCTTCAGAGAATAATAATGATGAAAACTTTAAAATGGATATAAAAAATATTGATTCTGATATTGAGTCAATAGAATCGTATAAATATAATACTACTTTGTTAAATATGTTTTCATCTTCCTCTGATGATTCTCCCCAACCTAAGAAAAGAAAGAAAGTTTTAAAAAACAAAAATCCTATTCTTGTTGATAATTTAGGTCTTCCTTATACAGACCTGAATGACCTTCATCATCCTAGGTCTTCACAATGGAGACCTTCCAAAAGAGTTTCTAAGTTTATAGATTTTTACATTAGGAGACCTTTGTCAAAAAAGAAAAAAAATACCCTAAAAGCTGAGTGTCGCAGACCTGAGTTACCTCATAACACTCATTTGACTCCCAAAGACCAGAATTTATTAAAATTTAATTTAATTAAGAAGGCTAATCTTAGATCAGGTCCTGACAAACTTTTAGATACTTTAGGACCTGTCACCAAATTGTTTGAATTATCTGAGAACGCCATTTCAGAAAACTACTTACTGGACCATTTACTATAAGAGAGTGGTTACAAAGAACAGTTTATTTTCTTGGGGATGCTAACACTTCTTTAGCTTCTCAGCGTAGAAGGTTAGTTTTACGTTGTATTGACCCTAAGATCACTGATTTCGCCTCCACAGAAATGGGTCCTGAGGCAGATGGCCTTTTGTTTGGTGACTCTGGTCTTAAACAATTGAGTCATTACGTTAATACCTTTAATTCTTTGAATAAGATTAAAAATAATACACAATTTTTTTTTCATCAAAATCAACCTCAAAGAGTTTTTTTCAAGGGCTGGAAAAGGCAGAGACCGCTTTTCCAGCCGCTATTCAGCAATATCAAGGTCTCATTTCCACAACTTCGCTACACCTTCAACCTCCGACCAAAATTTCTTTCCATCACGTTCAAGACAATTTTCTAGGGGTTTCAGATCCAGGATCAACAGAAGACCCTTCCAAGGTAGGTTTAATCACCTCTCCTTCCATTCCTTTTTTCCATGGGTTTTACAGACCGTTTCAGGCCTTCATTTAGAATTCATAGAAACTCCTTTTCAAATTTCATTACCCAATCCAATAAAGTTTTGTCAAAAAGACCAATTACTTCTAGACAAAGAAATTTCAGAATTGATCTAAAAAAATGCAGTAGAACCTGCTCACGATTCAGGAAATTCTTTCGTAAGCAATATGTTTCTAGTCCAAAAGAAAGAAGGCAGTTATTGTCCTGTTATAAATTTAAGAGATCTAAATTATTTTCTAACTTACAACCATTTCAAGATGGAGGGAATTCATCTTCTCAGATTGTCTTTACAACAACGACTGACTTGTAAGACTAGATCTGAATCTTATCTCACGATTCCCATTCATTCAAACTTCAGAAAGTATCTCAGATTCCTTTGGAACGACACTTTATGGCAATTTACCTGTCTTCCTTCTCTTCTGCTCCATTGGTTTTTACAAAAATATTAAAACCAGTGGTAGCTTGGCTTCGGAAAAGAGGGATTTTTTTTTGTAATATATCTTTTTATTATTTTCAATAAAGAAAACATTTCTCATACATTTACAGCATATGTCAAATGTAAACAATAGCTATTTATAAATCAGGAATATCAACACATAAAATCACAATATTTGCAGACACCGTGGATGACCAAAATTTACAAAGGTTGTCAGACTAGACCAACAGATAGCTTTACAATGATAATAAAATTACAAAGAAATAAAAAATAGAAAAGAAAAAATCTTTGTACAGTTGCATTCAGTTCAGTACCTTAATGATGGGCTCACCCGCCCTGCTCCCAAATAAACACCACATCAGCGATGAAACTTTGCTTACCTATATATGTATAGTGTATTTTTTCTAGTTCAAGTATATGTTTCACTTCCCTGACCCACATATCATATGATGGCACTTCTGCCTTCTTCCAGAACCTTGGTATCGGATGCCTAGCGCAGTTAAGCATGACATGTAGTAGTTTTTTCCGATATATGCAAGACACTACTGGGAGATTGCCTAGTAAGATCAGGCTTGGGGAAAGATCAAGGGGCATCCCCAATACCTTACTGATCTGTTTATTTATTCTGTTCCAATATGGCTTAAGGGGTGGGCACTTCCACCATATGTGGGAGAGGGTACCAACTTCACCGCAGTGTCTCCAGCAAAGGGAAGAGGAATTAGGGAAAATACTATGGAGCCTATGTGGGGTTAGGTACCATCTAGAGAGCAGCTTAAAATTTGTCTCTACTAAAGTTAATGATAGGGATGATTTTTTAGTTTCTAGAAAAATACGGCCCCATTGAGCATCTGTCAACGTTATATCCAACTCCTTTTCCCACCTCGTGATATATGCAGGCCTCCTGGCGGGGAAGGATCCCCTTAGTAGCTTATAAATTATAGAGATATGTGCTTTGCTCATGGAAGGGGTTGTGCACAGAGTTTCAAATAGTGTTAGAGGCCTAGTTAAATTAGCTTTGTGTGGGCTAGAGAAAATAGCATGCCTAGCTTGCAAGTATGGGAACCAGAGGTGGAATGAGGAGCCTATGGATTGGCCTATCTCTGCTTGTGAACGCATCAGGCCATTATGTAGTAACATATGTGTAGGTATATTGGAGGATACACCTGCTAATCGTGGTATCTGAATGGTGTGAGTCTGTAATATTAGAGGATTATTGAGTAGAGGAGAAAGGGGGGAGATTGGCGTAGAAATCAGTTTATCCTCCGCTAAGTGTTTGTCCCATGTGCGCAGCGTGGCTGCAGTATAGTAATTACTCCAAACATCTTGGGACCTAGATCTATGTGGGATCCAGCACTGATCTCCCAAGTCTAATCCACCCGCCAAATAAGATTCTATCTGCACCCAGGGTTTGTCTGTTAGTGAGTGTTTCCAGGCGACTATTCATGCCAGGTGTGTCGCCTTGTAGTAATGAACCAAGTTGGGGGAACCTAGACCTCCGTCCTCTCTATTCAAGAACAACGTGTCTCTAGTTACTCTAGGTCTTTTATGTGACCAAATGAACTGGTCAAATCTTTTTTGTTGTTTCAGAAGGTATTGTATAGGGAGGTCTAAAGGAAGGACTTGGAATAGGTAAAGGAATTTGGGAAGAATGTACATTTTTATTGCATTAATGCGCCCCATCCAAGAGAGGTGGCCCTGTTTGTGCCAGGTTACTAAAGATTTATCTGTTGCTATTTGAAGGGGAACATAATTAAGGGTAAATAGTTCTGTATGGATAGGAGATATATCAATCCCTAAGTATTTAATTTTCGAAGTTATCTGAAAGGAGGTGTGAGTTTTAAGATAGTGTGTGTCCCCTTCGCCTAAGTGTACGGGAAGTATCATCGACTTCTCCATGTTGATTGAAAAGTTGGAGACCCGCTTATATTCCTCAAGCTCGTCGAGCAGGGCTGGAAGGGATGCTTGGGGAAAGCGTAACGTAAATATGATATCGTCCGCGTATAGCAGACATTTTTGATGGATCTCTCCAAAAGAGACACCTTGTATGAGAGGATTACTCCTTACCCTAGCAGCAAGCGCCTCCACTACCAGTGCAAACAGCAGAGGCGAGAGGGGACACCCCTGTCGTGTACCATTATTTATATTAATTCTTTGAGAGATTGTGCTATTCGCATTAACATATGCGACTGGGTTACTATAGAGGGCTTTAATGCGCGATATCATTACTTGTGAAAAGCCGAACATTGACAGGGCGGACCAGAGAAAATCCCAGTCCACCCTGTCAAAGGCCTTCTCGGCGTCAGAAGAAAGCAAAACAAGGGGCGATTTGGAATTTGTAGCCGACAATAAGGTATTCAGAACTCGGATGGTATTCTCCTTAGCTTCCCTACCTGGTATAAAGCCGACCTGGTCAGCATGTACAAGATATGGTAAATGTTTGCTGATTCTCGTGGCCAGTAATTTAGCGTACAACTTGATGTCTACATTTATTAGGGATATAGGGTGGTAATTAGTAACCTTATCTGGGGATTTGCCTGGTTTAGGAATCACTGAGATAGTGGCTGCAAGAAGCGTGGATGGGAGGTGGGTACTTTGGTCAAAAGAGTTATACATTTCTAACAGGTGCGGGCCTAAAAGGGATTTGAACAGATGGTAAAATTTAGGAGAGAAGCCATCGGGGCCAGGGGCTTTCCCCTGTGGGAGATCCCTAATAGCTAACAGAACCTCCTGTACTGTGAATTGTGTGTCTAACGCCTCGCTCTCTAAATTTGACAAAGATGGGAGTTGGGCCTGTTCCAGGTATCTATTGATACGGTTAAGCTTATCTTCTGAGTGGGTGTTTGGGAGATTATATAAAGCGGCGTAGTATGTCGTGAATTGGTTAACAATTGCAGTGTTGCTATTATGGACATTCCCTTCAGAGTCCGTGATTTTAGCTATATAATTTTTAAATTTCTTTTTCTTCAAAGATCTCGCTAGTAGGCGTCCTGCTTTATTATTTTCGATAAAAATTTTCGATTTGGATGTAAGTGCCCTCATATGTGCGTTCTTAATTAAATAATGGTTTAACGCTTCTCTAGCCTGCTGGGATTTCTGCAGCAAGAGTGGTGATCTGGGGTCTCGTTTTAAAGTGCTGTTGCAGGCCTTAAACTCAGATGAGAGGGAGTCAAACAAGGCTGCTCGTTGCTTACGTTGCCTATGTGTGTGGCCCATGATTTCTCCTCTAATGTAGCATTTATATGCTTCCCAGTTAGTGACAGCTGAGGTATCTATGGAGCTATTGAATGAGAAGAATTCAGAGGTTTTTTCGGCCAGGTCAGTGGTTATAACGGGGTCTAAGAGGATTTGGTCATTTAGCTTCCAATATTGTTGATGACATGGCTTGGCGGACCACAAGAATGTGGAACAAACCATGCTATGGTCTGACCAAGAGGTGTGGTGAAGCCTTGAGTCTATAAGCAAGGTAAGCAACTGTTGCTCACAAAAAATATAGTCAAGGCGGGTATAGGAGCGTTGGGGATGTGAGAAAAATGTAAAGTCCCTAGTGTTAGGGTGTGTAGTTCTCCAGGTGTCAAAGAGAGGGATGTTATTGATTGCTTGCCAGTTGGCTCTAATCTGAGAGTTCCTGATATAAGACCTGCCTAGTGACGTGTCTAACATGGGATTGACTGGAAAATTAAGGTCCCCACTAAGGAGTATCGGGCCTTTCGAGATGTCTATAGTCTGGTTAACCACTGTGCGAAAGAAGGAGGGCTTGGGGCAGTTGGGGGCGTACACATTTACCAAAGTGACGGGTCTACCATAGTATAACCCCGTTATAATTATAAAGCGACCTTCTTTGTCTAAGTGTTTATTCAATAATTCAAAGGAGGAGCCTTTCCTAAATGAGATGCAGACTCCGTTATGCTTAGTCGGGCCAGAACATAAAAAGAGTTGGTCATAGTATAGCTTTGAGAGAGTGGGTTCACTGGATTTTTTAAAATGGGTCTCTTGTATCATAATAATGTCGATTTTCTTTTTATAGAAATCGTGGAAGGCTATTGAGCGCTTCTGTGGGGAAAGAAAACCTTTAACATTTTGTGTGGAAAGCCTGAACTGACTAGGCTGAGGGTGTCGTGGCATAATACAGTAAACCTTAAAATCTTAACAGATACTAGCCAATACAGTCTAATTCAGTGTGTTGTATCCTGAGGGCTGTAAAATTCAACAAATAAAGAACAGTTCAACAAATGCAAAACAACGAACAAAAATAAAATATTTTTGAACAGTAGTGAGAATCGAATAACAGTAACAGTTGTAAATTTCTAATTTCCTGATGTATAGGGAGTGAGGAAATAACAAGAAAAAGGGGAAAAGAGGGAAGGACAGAAAGGGAAAAGTAAGGAGTAAGAAAATCCTTGTAGGCAAGCTGAGTTAAGAAAAAGGGGAGCTGAAGTGAAGCAAGAACCAAAGAAAGAGGGAGGGAAAGTGTGGCCCGGCGGGACCCCCTCAACAGGCCGAGAGCAAGTAGGCCCAGGCCTAGAAAATACCAAACAGTATAAAATTAACATATCCGGAGAGTGTCTCTCAAGTTGGACCGATAATGTTCAGCGGTACAAAAAGTCAGTATGGGTAGTTAGTAAGCTTCACCCATATACAAGCATATAGAACCATATACTCACAACCTCCAGCGTTCATATTCAGGTGGTTACAGTCCCTACAGGGGCCTCTTTGCTGGTAATATCGGTACAAAGCTTTTTAAGGCGTTGTTTGCTGATTACTTTAGACCAGAGTCTTCTCTGGGGCTTTGGTGGGGGTTCATTCAATTTTGAAGACTGGGGTGAAGTGGTCTCAGGAGTCGGAATGTCCAGAAGTTGGCAAAAGTCGGCAATATCTCCCGTCGATGAGCATTCAAAATGCCTTCCATTTTTGACGATCTGTATCGATACCGGGAAACCCCATCTGTATGGTATTTTGAGAGCTCGCAAGTGGGTAGTGAAGGGAGCAAATTCTTTCCTGAGTAGGAGTGTTCTGGTGGAGAGATCCTGATAGATTTGGATTTTCGCGCCCATATATGAGAAAGTGGGCTGAGTGCGTGCCAGTTGATATATTTTCTCTCTGTCTCTATAACTTGAAAAGCACACAATAATGTCCCTTGGGGGTTGATTATCACTGGGTTTGGGCCTCAGAGACCTGTGTGCCCTCTCAATGGGTATTGGATCTATTACTCTCTGGTTGGAGATAGCGACGGATTAAAATAGATTTTGTAGATGTTCTATGATGTCTTCGGTCTTTACTGATTCTGGAACTCCGCGTATACGGAGATTGTTTCTCCGTGTCCTGTTTTCTATATCATCGATTTTATTTTCCAGCTCTGCTATTTGTGACTGCTGGTCCTCCATAGCGTGTGACATATCTGATATTTCTTGAATAATCTCTTCTCTATTATCCTCTAGCGCTTCCACCCTATGACCCAGCTCATTAATATCCTTTTTCAGCTCAGCACACTCAGTCTTGATGCAGGATTTAACCTGATTAATGAGAGCTTCCATAGCCTTTAGTGTAACTGGGCCGTCTTCTGATTGCTGATGCGGGTCAGAGGGGGATACCGGCGTATTTGTGGCCTCAGGATTGTCCGAAATATCATCATCTTCACTATCTATCTGAGGTTGTTCCATTTTTTTCTTTTTATTCTCTGTGCTTTTAAAAAAGGCATTTACAGAGCCAGATCCTATGGTAGGCTTGTAGTTCTTTTCATTTTTATTTGCTCTGCGTTGCGCCATGTCTGCAATAGTGTAGTGGCGCCTTGTTATAGATAGACCAGTTTCAAAATATTATTGCTTTACAGTGGACTGTGATTGAATAATTTAAAGTGTGGGAACGGAGTTAAATCCTGTTTGAGAAGGGTTCTGTAATATGCAGCAGGTTATAACAGTTTCCTTTGCCCCTTTACTTCAAAAATATATATGTGCTATTGGAAAGGCTTGGGGCCTCTTGAACTTTATCCCCGGTTAAGGCATTAGCTATCTGGTGCGTAGTATGTAGGCTACAAAGTTAAGGGCCGTCTCTGCACATTAGGATAACATATTACCAATCTTCTGGGTGATCTGTGCAGCATCCCTGTGCTCTCCGTTCATGTATGGGTGAACGCTATCGTCTGCTGACAGCTGCAGTGCTGCACTTCTCTTCCAGCTTTAGTTACAGGCTTCCACTGCGGCCTACGTTGCGATCGTGGTAACTGCTTTTGTCCCTTTATAGATGTTTCTGGAAACCAGTTAAAGGGTCTCCGGACCCTTCGCGGACATTCAGTGGCCAGTTTCAGGCATCTATGATTATTATGTGCGGCCTGAGAAAGAATCCCGCACTAGTCACAGCAGGAGCTCTAGTTAGGTGCGGCCATTAAGCACGCCCGCACGCTCCCCGGAAAAGAGGGATTTGTCTAATTATTTACTTGGACAATATCCTTCTTATTCATCAATCCCCTTCTATCCTACAGGATCATCTTTTTCTTACAATTTCTTTTTTTTCAAGATTTAGGTTTTATTATCAATTTCAATAAATCTGCTTTGATTCCATCTCAGAACTTAATTTTCTTTGGTTTCAACATAGATACAATTTCTGCCTCTCTAAGTGTTCCGTCAAAATAAAAAGACAAAATAAAAAAAAAGATAAAGAAAGAAATTTCTTATGTCCTTCTCAAACAATCTTTTCCGCTTTGTCTCTTGGCCAGGATTATTGGCCTTCTTTCTTCTTCCATACAAGCAATTTTTCCGGCCCCTCTACATTACAGAGCTCTTCAGAAATTAAAAATGTATTACCTCAGGAAAGGTTTTTCTTATCAACACATGATTTGTCTATCAGAGGAGGCGATAGAAGAATTTAACTGGTGGCTTATCAATATGGAAGCATGGAATGGCAAAGCCATTTTTGGAAGTTCCCCGGACATAATTATAGAATCAGATGCAAGCAACTCAGGTTGGGGAGCCAGATGTGGTTCCCAAATTTCAGGAGGAAAATGGTCTGCTCTGGAGAAAAATCTTCACATAAATTGTCGGGAACTTTTGGCGGGAGCTTTTGCTATCAAGAGCTTTATCAAACATTCTCATCCTATTACAGTACTTCTTTGTATGGACAATATATCAGCTGTTCGATATATAAATTGTTTAGGTGAAACAACTTCAAAAATGTTATCTGTATTAACCAAAGAATTAATTCATTATTGTCTTTCTCAAAACATATCTATTCAAGCAGAATATCTTCCAGGACTTAACAATCAAATGGCAGATTGGGGTTCGAGATAGCTTACGGATTTCAGCGATTGGATGTTGAAACCCTCTCTTTTTCAACTAATTCATCAGATGAGAGGTCCATTTGTAATAGATCTCTTTGCCTCTCGGTTAAATCATCAAATTCTCCCTTTTTTCAGTTGGAAACCAGATCCAGAAGCTTTAGCAATAGATGCTTTTGTCCAACAGTGGCCTCTTCAAGGAGCATATGCGTTTCCTCCTTTTTCAATGATTCTTCTGACTCTTTTATTTGTCAAGAGACATCAAATTTCTCTTTTGATCATGACTCCTTTTTGGCCAAATCAAGTTTGGTACCCTTATCTTCTGGAGATGTCCTTCCTTCCTCCCATTCTTCTTCCCAATATACCAGACCTTCTTACAGATCCAAACGGAGAATTTCACACTTTAGTGCTTCAAAGCAACCTCCAACTTGTAGCTTGGATGATTTCAGGGGTTCCTGGTCTAGCGATGGACTTTCGGAACATGCTAAACTCCTCCTTCAAGACTCTTGGGCCGCTGGAACCAAAAAATTGTATTTTTCCGCTTGGATTAAGTGGTCTAGCTGGTGCAGTAACAAACACTTGGATCCTGTTTCAGCACCTTTAAATGAAATAATTAATTATCAATCTTCTCTTTTTATTGATGGTCTAGCTTATAGATCCATTAATGTGGCTAGGTCAGCCATTTCAGCTAGTCATGAATATTTTAATAATCTACCCATTGGTCAAAATCCTACTAGTTGCAGATTATTAAAATCTATCCGTCTTAAAAGACCTCCTACTTCCAAATATTCTTGCTTTTGGTATGTAGATTTAGTAATCTCCCTTTTTCAAAAATGGCCGGAGAATGATAAACTATCATTAAAACAACTTTCAGTCAAACTTGCAACTCTTTTATGTTTATTATCTTGTAAAAGAGTTTCAGATGTTCGTGCTATTGATTACAATTCAAAAATGTTTTCACCTCAAGGTGTAATTTTTAACTTAACTTGTAGAACAAAAACTCTTTCTTCTATATTTTATCCCTACTTTTTTGAACAACAAAAACTCTGTATAGTTCTTTGTCCTAAAGAGTTTGAATCCAGAACTGCTCTTCTTAGATCCTGTTCTTCTAAACAACTTTTAATTTCTTTTGTTTCTCCTCACTTACCAGTTTCTTCACCCACTATCAGTCAAGGGTGTTATGTTAGAAGCTGGTGTAGATGATATTTTTTCTTCTCATTCTATTCGAGGAGCTTCAGCTTCTAAAGCTTTTTCTAAATCTGTTTCTTTACAAGATATTTTAAACACTGCAGATTGGTCTGACAAAACTTTCAGACAATTTTATTTTAAACCTATTAATTCTATTCCTAATCAGTTAGTGTTATAATTTTATTTTATATTGTATTCAAATTATTATCATTTTTGCTTTAAACTAGCAAAATAGGACTCTCTGATAATTCTAATTATCCTATTTCATGACGGAATAATCTAGATTTTATTAAAGAGACAGAGACGAGTATTTTCCCTCCACTGTTTTAATTTGTTCCCTTCCCTATGTATAAAATAATATAATAGTTTTATTTAATCCTAATGACACTTTATTTGTTTTTCGGTACCAAATCCTTCCACTACAGGATTTTAAGAATCCTTCAAGAATTTTGGATCCTTCCAATCTTTCTCTTCAATCAAGTTCTTCAGTTTCTCCAAGCAAGTTTTCATCGTATTTATCCTGGAAAATGTGATTATTCTCTTCAATCAACTCTTTTGTTCGTCCAAGTTCCTTATGTTCCTGTGGATTGTTATTTTTGGACTGTTCCTGTTTTTATCTTTTGGAAATGGATTTTGTTTTCTTCGCTTGAATGAGAAAAGAAGAAGTTTTGCTACTTTCTGGTCTCTTTATGGCTACTATGATTCATCTGATTGGTCCCTGCTATCTCTGACCACCAATGGACTGTTCTCATTGGTTTCAGTTATATGCATTGTTATTATATTTTTTTCTGTTAATATTCAAATGTTTAACTTTTAAATGCTGTCTGAGTAGTAAAGTGAAAGGTAATGCAAAATACTCATCTCTGTCTCTTTAATAAAATCTAGATTATTCCGTCATGAAATAGGATAATCAGAATTTTCTAGCTTTTGTTCTGCCTCAGTTAAGTGCGTCTCTCTATTTTCTTGTTTGTATGCAAATTACTATTGGGTCTCCCTAAGAGTAAAGAGGGGAAACCAGACGTGGACTCCTTGCACACATTCCCTAGAACGATGCAACTGCACCTCACTGACGAGGCCCAAGGAAGGCCAAATTGTATGTCTGGGGTTTGTTGGTTTCTCTTGTTCAGAGAAGAATTGCCTGTTATTTTTACGCTGGACTGTTATTCGGCAGGGTCAGACTGATATGCTACAGGATATTTTTTCTCTGTGACAAGCATAGTATGCTAAAAGAGACTGCACCATGGGTGGCACTGGCCTAGTAAACAAGCACAAAAGTTTATCTTATATCTGTAGGAGCAGAAGAAAAAGAGAGGCACCTTATGGGACAGTATCGTTTACACAACGATCGGGGAGCAGGAGATAACACACAAACCCAAGAGCGGGGTACTCACAAGGATTGCGGCATAAACGTATGCCTTACTGCGCAGGACGGGACCTTAGTCGCCCGACAGACAGACCAGTAGCAGAGAGTGTCCGGAACTCCAGGATCCAATCAGCAGCTGCTGGTAGTAGGAGTGTCAGGAGATAGCCGTCCGTGGTGCATCCAATCACCGATGACTCTATTGGAGAGACAAGCAAGCGGACCAACCAGAACACAACAGTCGAAAGAGCGGGGGTATCGAAGAAGGCAGTTTTGTTTAAAACCAGTATAAAAACATATGCTTGATATGCAATAAAAACAGCAACGCGTTTCTCGACCTTCCGGTCGTTTCATCAGGCCTGATTGGATCCTGCTGATTGGATCCTGGAGTTCCGGACACTCTCTCCTACTGGTCTGTCTGTCGGGCGACTAAGGTCCCGTCCTGCGCAATAAGGCATACGTTTATGCCGCAATCCTTGTGAGTACCCCGCTCTTGGGTTTGTGTGTTATCTCCTGTTCCCCGATCGTTGTGTAAACGATACTGTCCCATAAGGTGCCTCTTTTTTCTGCTCCTACAGATATTTGCTACATCTATCCCTAAGAGTGCTGCCACATCTATCGAGTGCTTGGTCTGTTCCAGGAATCTTATTCCCCTTACGACTCTTCTCCAGCTGGATCACGGCTTCTTCTGTGCGCACCTCCAGGAGGGTTTTTTTCCCTTACAATCTCCACTCACAAAAGTTTATCTAGTTTTTATTCTGTCTCAGTTGAGTGCGTCTGTTTTCTTGTTTATATAAAAACAAGATGCACATTTCCTCACGAGGCAAACCAATTTTGTGCTAGTATCAATACTTATTTGGAAACTGTGTATGTTTACTTAACCCAATCTGTGTTTATAAACTATTTTCTGGATTGTTGTTTATATCTGTATATACACATATATACAGATGTATTTACAACAGCTTTACATGTGAATATTTTTTCCCTGGGCAGAAAAAAGGAAGCAATATCCTGATCTTTGTGAAAATCAGATACTACTTTTGGAAGAAATTCAGGTAGTGTCCAAAGAACAACCTTGTCTTAATGAAAAGCAATAAAAGGATATTTAACCAAAAGGGCTTGCAACTCAGAAACTCACCTTGCTGATATGATAGCCACAAGAAAAATGTATGCAAGGAACCAGAAACAAATCTCACGCAACCGCTCAAACAGAGAATCCAACAGAGCATTCAACACTAAAGAAAGATCACAAGAAGGAAAAGCCTATCTTACAGAAGGACGGATATGGGCCAAAGCTTTAAAAAAAAACTGAACCATCAAAGGCTACTGAGCCCATTTAACTCATTAAATAAAATGAATTTCCTAAACTTGTACCTTAAGGGTTCTAACAACACTAAGGCTTTGGAGAAAAACATCATAGAGAAAATCCAGCAGAAGTGAAAGCAGAAAAGATGCTGTAGAGATGCTATGTTATACTATCCACGAGGAAAAGATGTCCCAAATTCTATAATAGGTCTTAGAAGTTGAGCCTTTCCGGGCCTGCAAAAGGGTCTCAATCACAGGAGCCGAAATATTAATCTGTTAAAATCTGGAGACCTCAGCAACCATGCTGTTAGCCTATAATGTTGTAGAACTGGACCTATACTCAGCATGTCCCAAGAAACCGGAAGATGCCATGGAGGATAAATTGCAAATCTCCGAACCAGTGGAAAACAGGGTCTGCAAGGACAAAAGGGAAGAATAGATATAATACCAAATATAAAAAATGGTAATAGCATGCGCCAAAGACCAATCAAATCCAAAACTGATAGATAGTAAACTCAGAGTGATTGGTTAATCCTCCTACAGTATTTAAAAAGTGCAATTGAAAAATACAATACCATACCAATAAAAGTGTGCTTCTAAGTGTGATGAGGTGTATATTTGAAAATGTGTATAAAAAGAACTTTAAAGTCTAAATCCAATATTAGATTGTATTTAAAATTATAAAATGTGTATGTGTGGACCTTTATATATGATGATATGAAAAGGGTTGTTGGATCGATAGTAATTGCCAAGCAACTGTAACAACTAAAACAACTAAAGTGATACAAAATATGCAATGTGACCAAAAAGACTTATCGTGATATGAGTCCCAGAAGTGATGCTGGAAATAAATAACTGGAATCGTCAATTTTTAAAGATAAAGTTGTAAAGATCTTTGTAATCCCAGTCAAAGTGTTCCAAACAAAAAGTTCAAGTGCAAACGGCAGCTGGTCTTGTAGATGTCTGATCAGGACCCCGTATCTAGAAATGATGCAAGAAAAGACAGCGCCTCATTGTGCAAGTAGGTTTCGTAAGAAGAAATCACAGTGGAAGTGAAGACAAATGAAAATATACTCACAAGGGTATTGGCACCCTTATTGAAAGTGGTGCGAATAGGCAGACTGACGTTTTAACAGCAGTCAGTACGCTGTACCAGGTAAACGTCCAAATTCCTGAGCGAACAGCTGTGGGCTCTCCTCCACAGATCGAGTCCGGATCTTCTGTAACTGTGCTGTGGGAAGTAACAGCGTGCAGCTGCTCTTCGTGTGCAATCCATGCTGCAAGTTGGTAGCTAGAAAGCCGTCCTCGGCAGAGCTACACTCAATGAAAAAGTCTGCTGGTAGTGGAAAACTGGGCAGGCAAGGGTAAAAAAGCCGAATAATACAAGGCTTAGTGCATAAAAAAAGTAAAAACACTTTATTTGGGGTGAGCTTTAACGCGTTTCTCGGCCACAAGCTCCTGGCCGTTTCATCAGAAAAGGTGTGTTTCTGATGAAACGGCCAGGAGCTTGTGGCCGAGAAACGCGTTAAAGCTCACCCCAAATAAAGTGTTTTTACTTTTTTTATGCACTAAGCCTTGTATTATTCGGCTTTTTTACCCTTGCCTGCCAAGTTTTCCACTACCAGCAGACTTTTTCATTGAGTGTAGCTCTGCCGAGGACGGCTTTCTAGCTACCAACTTACAGCGTGGATTGCACACGAAGAGCAGCTGCACGCTGTTACTTCCCACAGCACAGTTACAGAAGATCCGGACTCGATCTGTGGAGGAGAGCCCACAGCTGTTCGCTCAGGAATTCGGACGTTTACCTGGTACAGCGTACTGACTGCTGTTAAAACGTCAGTCTGCCTATTCGCACCACTTTCAATAAGGGTGCCAATACCCTTGTGAGTATATTTTCATTTGTCTTCACTTCCACTGTGATTTCTTCTTACGAAACCTACTTGCACAATGAGGCGCTGTCTTTTCTTGCATCAAGAATCCCTATGAAGATCACTGACTCCTTTAAGATCCTTCTCAGAAGGGAATAAGAGGAAGCACATAGATGAGACTGAATGGCCACTCCTGAAGAATAGCATCCACCTCTAGAGCTTGAGGTGAGGGAAATTCTTGAAAGCTGATGATTAACATTGGATGTTATTAAGTCAATCTCTGTAAGACCCCGTCTGCTGACAATCATCCAAAATAATCATCTGTTGAGTTGCAACTCTGTTGGAGAAACTTGTCTCCTGCTTAGAAAATCTGCTGCGACATTTTTGACCCCTGGAACATGAACTGCAGCAAGGAGGTGAACATGACACTGGGCCCAAATGAAGATTGGTGAAACTTCTTTCAAGGCAGCTAGACTTGTTGTCCCTCCTTGAAACTGGATATAAGCAGTAGTTGTTCGACAAGATCTTCACTGCTTTCCGTACCAGATGCTTCTGAACAGCCAGTAAAGCCTGAAAAACAGACTCTGATCTCCAATACATTTGAGGGAAGAGATTGGTCTTGCTTTTTCCATGTCGTCTGAGCAAGCATCCCTTGATAAAGAGCTCCCCAACTGGATTTGGTGGCATCAGTTTGAACAATAATGCACCGTTTCTTGAAGAGGAAGGCCCTTGAACAAAATCGGGGGCTGAATCCACTAATGAAAAGACCTCTTTTGCAGGTTTGCAGGAAAAAGGATCAGATGAGACATACTGCTGCGCCTCTTGAAATTTGTGAAAAAATTATTTTGAAAAGAATGCATCTGCCACCATGCCCATTTCACCATGTGTATGACAGATGCCATATGACCCAGCAGTCACACCCACTGACAAGCTGTGAGTTTTCTGATATGACAAAGGTTCAAGAGGTATTAAGTTTATTAGCCATCCATTCTCTTGTAGTAAAATCTCTCTGTGAAGACTAGTCTGTTCCAGTAAATCTGCTAAAAGAAGGATGTCGTCTAAATAATGAATGGCAAATATTCACTTGACACTAAGCCATTAGAGGAACCAGGACCTTTGTGAATGCCCTTGGTGCAGTAGAAATACTGAAGGAAAGCACTGTAAATTGGTAGGTATGACTTCCAACAGAAACACTTGGAAATTTTCTGTGATTTACACATGGAAGTATGCATCCTTGAGATCTACATTGAGAAGTTAAGCCTTTGGGGGAATCAGATTGACAACTAAAAAAACAGACTCCATCTTGAAGCTTTGAACCATCAGAAATGACTTCAGGGCACAAAGATCTAGAACTGGTCTCTACGACCCCCCCTTTTTCTTTCCCACAAGGAAGCCGTTGAGACTAATCCTACCACCTCACACTATGTCAGTGACTGTAATCAAAGATATAATGGTGCCGGAATACTGAATATACTTGGCATTAAAAAAGGTAAGCCAAAAAATGAAATTTATGCTTATCTGATAAATGTGTTTCTTTCTTGACACAGTGAGTCCACGGATCATCATAATTACTATTGGGAATATCACTCCTGACCAACAGGAGGAGGTAAAGAGCACCACAGCAAAGCTGTTAAATATCACTCCCTTACCCACATCCCCCAGTCATTCGACCAAAGGGAAAGGAGAAAGGAAGTAATATAAGGTGCAGAAGTGCCTGAGGTTTATGTAAAAATAAACTTCTGAACACAGGGAGGGCCGTGGACTCACCGTGTCAAGAAAGAAACACATTTATTAGGTAAGCATAAATTTAATTTTCTTTTTAATGACACAGTGAGTCCACGGATCATTATAATTACTATTGGGAATCAATACCCAAGCTAGAGGACACGAATGATAAGGGAGGGAGAAGACAGTTAGCCTAAACAGAAGGCACCATTGCTTGAAGAACCTTTCTCCCAAAAACAGCCTCAGCCGAAGCAAATGTATCAAATTTGTAAAATTTTGAAAAAGTGTGTAAAAATGACCAAGTGGCAGCCTTGCAAATCTGATCTACAGAAGCTCCATTTTTGAAAGCCCAAGTAGAAGAAACAGCCCTTGTGAAATGAGTCGTGATTTTCTCAGGAGGCTGCTGACCAGCAGTCTCATATAACAAGCGAATAACACTCCTTAACCAACAAGAAAGAGAAGTAGCCGTAGCTTTCTGACCTTTACGCTTCCCAGGGCCGCCATCAGGGGGTGACAGGGGTGACTCCTGTCAGGGGCCCAGTGGGCCAGGGGGGCCCCATGAGGCAAGAACAAAAAAAATATATATTTTTTTTATTTTGGCAGCCACCAGTGGGTACTACAGCAGAGTACTAATTGAGCATGGGAAATGTTTTTACAAGGAGTAAAGTATTAGCATTTGAGAGGATTTCTGAGTGTGCACTAAACCACTATGCACAGTGTGAGACAGACTTGGCACTTTGTACAGTGTGTGTCTGAGTCAGACAGCAGATCACTTTCATTTGCAGAGAGGGTAGGACTTATTTAGCAAATGTTTTTTATTTCTTTGTGCAATTTCGGATTGTAACTTCAGTGTGGTAGTAGTTGTATGGTGGGGCCAGGGGTCTATAAAAACACATTTTTTTTAGCAGCAGTGTATTTATGATTATTTGACAATGCTGTAGAAATTCTATATTTAAAACCATGCAGAAATGTTTCCTTCTCAATACACAAATGGTAGGTGCCCGTTTGGCAGATATGCATTTATATACATTATATATATTACATTCCAGTTTACTGCCACTTTATGCAAGGACTTTCCAGATGCAAGGAGGCATTTTATTTAAGATTTTTGCACCTGTATAAAATGTTATACTCTCAGACTAAGATTGCTCAGTGTTTGAAATGAGACAGGTTAACTTAAAACTGTTCAGTTTACACTACAGCTGACTTAATTTTGAAATACATACCAACAAGCCTAAATCCTGCATTTAACCAGATCTAATGGTATGAGTACCACAGCTTATGGTTCCACCAAGACCATATAGAGTACAGCATTTTCAAAATCCATAAGTACAGCTGACAGATGGGAACATTTGTACACTATATTTGAAGTGGTGCTTTTGGTTGGGGAAAAAACAAACATGTGTCAACCTTTTAAAAGTACTTTTCTTCATCTAGCCATCTACCCAGATCATTAATGTACAATTTTGAATTCACAGAATTATTTTTGTTTGCACATTTACAAATATGATTGTTTAAAAAGTGATCTCTTAATTTCTGCATTTTTTTTTATCATTCATGTCTCACAACGTTGATTTAGGGGATGCAAGGTGCATCAATGTTTCCTCCTGTGAGTGTTTCTGTGGGTGTCTGTCTTTATGTCTTTGTGCTTTGGTTTGTGTCTCTGTGTGTATGTATTTTTTTCATGTGGGTCTCTCTGTGAGGGTGGGTGTGTATGTCTTTGTGAATTTTCTTTGGATGTCTGTGAGGGTGTGTGCATATGTCTTTGAGCTTTTTCTATGGGTGTCTCTGTGAGGGTGTGTGTATGTTTGTCGTTGTGTATTTTCTCTGGATGCCTCTGTGAGGGTGGGTGTGTATGTCTGTGTTTTCTGTGGATGTCTCTGTGAGGGTGGGTGTGTGTATGTATGTATGTCTGTGTTTTCTGTGGGTGTCTTTGTGAGGGTGTGTGTATGTCTGTGTTTTCTGTGGGTGTCTCTGTGAGGGTGTGTGTATGTCTTTGTGTGTTTTCTCTGGATATCTCAGTGAGGGTGTGTGTATGTATGTCTTTCTGTGTTTTATGTGGTTGTCTCTCTGTGTGTGTATGTCTTTGTGTGTTTTCTGTGAGTTTCTCTGTGTGTGTGTGTGTCTTTGTGTGTTTTCTGAGGCTGTCTTTGTCGGTGTTTCCTTGGGTGTATGTGCAAGTTTGAGTTTGTGTGTGTCCATTGTCTGTTCCTTTTTAGGACATTTTGACCTTACTACTGATTATTCACATCTTTCTACAGACTTTGAGACTAATAAGACCTTCCGTAAGTCACCAATCCATCATTTAACCTTTAAATTATTGTTTAGGCAGTTCAGGGCCCTTCCTTTCAGCCACTGCATGCTGTTGTCATCATTTAGTTGGCATCTTCCTTTACAAAAAGACAATCAGAACTCCATATTTTGTTTTCTAAATCTCCTTTTTTTTTTTTTTTACAAAACTTTAGTCTACCTCATTACTTGTCAGGTCAATGTAAACAAGTGCTGAGTGTCTGTTTGGGTGTCTGTGTCTGAGTGTGTTTCTTTGCGTGTCTACTAGAGTGTCTATATGTGAATCCTTATGTGTGAGTGTGTGTTTCAATGTATAAGTGTGTCTGTGTGTTTGTATGTTACTACCTTTACAACATTTCCAAGTTTAAATAGACACTTAAGAATAAAGTGCATATACGTTTTAGTAACTTGGTCAAAAATTGCACATGTCAAGGGGGGGGGGGGGCTGATCAATGGTTAAGTCAGGGGCCCCAAAATTCCTAGTGGCGGCCCTGCTTCCCAGAAAAAACAACAAATAAAGAAGAAGACTGGCGAAAATCCTTAGTCGCCTGCAAATAATATTTTAATGCACATACTACATCCAGATTGTGCAACAAACGTTCCTTATGAGAAGAAGGATTAGGACACAAAGAAGGAACAACAATCTCCTGATTAATATTCTTATCAGTAACAACCTTGAGAAGAAAACCTAGTGCAGTACGTAGTACTACCTTATCAGAATGAAAAATAAGGAAAGGAGACTCACACTGCAACGCAGAAAGCTCCGAAACTCCTCCAGCCGAAGAGATAGCAACCAAAAACAAAACCTTCCAGGTTAATAACTTAATATCCAAAGAATGCATAGGCTCAAACGGAGCCTGTTGGAAAACTGTAAGAACTAAATTAAAACTCCAAGGAGGAGTCACAAACTTAAACATAGGCAGAATTCTAACCAGGGCCTGACAAAAAGACTGAACATCTGGCACATCCGCCAGACGCTTGTTCAACAAAATAGACAAAGCCAAAATTTGACCCTTCAGGGTACTAGCAGATAAAACCTTCTCCAGACCCTCCTGGAGAAAAGACAAAATCCTAGGAATCCGAACTCTACTCCAAGAGTAGCCCCTGGATTCACACCAATACAGATATTTAAACAATATCATATAATAAATCTTTCTAGTCCCAGGCTTACGCGCCTGAATCAAAGTCTCAATGACCGACTCAGAAAAACCATGCTTGGATAGTATCAAGCGTTGAATCTCCAAGCAGTCAGCTTCAGAGAAACGAAATTTGAATGAAGGAAGGGACTCCTGAAGTAGAAGGTCCTTCCTTAATGGAAGACTCCAAGGTGGAAAAGATGACATCTCCACCAGATCTGCATACCAGATCCTGCGAGGCCACTCCGGTGCAATGAGAATCACTGACGCCCTCTCTTGTCTGATCCGAGCAATGACCTGAGGAAGAAGAGCAAACGGAGGAAACACGTATGCCAGACTGAACTTCCAAGGAACTGCTAGAGCATCTATCAGTACAGCCTGAAGATCCCTTCACCTCGGGAGCTTGGCATTCTGAAGAGATGCCATGAGATCCAACTCCGGCTTCCCCCATCTGAGAATCAAGCTGGAAAACACCTCCTGGATGAAGTTCCCACTCCCCCGGATGAAAAGTCTGCTCATAAAATCCACTTCCCAATTGTCCACCCCTGGGATGTGGATCGCAGACAGACAGCAGTTGTGGGTCTCCACCCACTGAATAGTCTTGGCTACCTCTGTCATGGCCAAGGAACTCCGAGTTCCTCCCTGATGATGATGTAAGCCACTGACGTTATATTGTCCGACTGAAACCTGATAAACTGGACTGAAGCTAGCTGAGGCAAGGACAGAAGAGCATTGAAGATTGTCCTCAGCTCTAGGATATTTATCTGAAAAACCAACTCCTTCTTCATAGACCCTGAGCCTTCAGCGAACCCCAGACAGCTCCCCAACCCAGCAGACTGGCATCCGTGGTCACGATCACCCAGGTAGGCCTGCGAAAACAGGTTTCCTGGGAGAGAAGATCCTGAGACAACCACCATCACTTGCAGCCTGATCTAGAAAAATGTTTGGCGACAGATCCTTATAATCCCCGTTCCACTGTCTGAGCATGCATAACTGCAGAGGCCTGAGATGGAACCAAGCAAACGGAATGATGTCCATGACTGAAACCATCAGACCAATAACCTCCATACATTGGGCCACCAACGGCCGAGGAGAGTACTGACGAGCAAGGCACGAATTGAACATTTTTGATTTCCTTGCTTCTGTCAAAAAAATCTTCATCTCTAGCGAATCTATAATGGTTCCCAAAAAAACACTCTTGTAGCCAGAATCAAGGAACTTTTTCCTAAATTCACCTTCCAACCGTGGGAGCGCAGAAAAGACAACTCTGTGTGGGAGCTTGCTAGTTGAAAAGATGGCACCTGAACTAGAGTGTTGTCCAGATAAGGCGCTACCGCAACCCCCTGCAATCTGAGCACCGCCAGCAATGCTCCCAGAACCTTTGAGAACACCCTGGGAGCTGTTGCAATACCAAAAGGAAGGGCCATAAACTGAAAATCTTTGTCTAGGAAAACAAATCTCAGAAACTTGTGATGTTCCTTGTGGATGGGAATATGCAGATACACATCCTTCAGATCTACTGTTGTCATGAATTGACCCTCTTGAACCAGAGGAAGAATGGACAGAAGAGTTTTTATCTTGAACGACGGAACTCTGAGAAACTTGTTTACACTCTTGAGATCTAGAATAGGTCTGAAAGTTCCCTCCTTTTTGGGAACGATAAACAGATTGGAATATAAACCCAGCCCCTGCTCCTGGATTGGAACAGGAATGATCACTCCCATGTCGGAAAGATCCTGAACACAATGTAAGAACGCCTCTCTTTTTATCTGGTCTACAGATAATCTGGAGAGAAGAAACCTGCCCCTGGGAGGAAAAGTCTTGAACTCTAGTTTGTATCTCTGGGACACAATATCTACCACCCAGGGATCCGCAACATCTCGAACCCAAACCTGATCAAAAAAGGAAAGTCTGCCCCCCACTCAATCCATTCCCGGATCGGGGGCAGACCCTTCATGCTGATTTTGAGTCAGCAACAAGCTTCTTAGATTGATTCCCCTTGCTCCAGGACTGATTGGACTTCCAAGAAGGCTTGGACTGATGATACTACTTGGAGGAAGAAGAGGAAGACTTACCAGAGAAGTTACAAAAGGAACGAAAATTACTCTGACGACCCTTCTGTTTATTTCTCTTATCCTGAGGGAGAGAATGCCCCTTCCCTCCTGTAATATCAGAAATAAGGCAAACCCGGCCCAAACAAGGTCTTACCCTTGTAAGGAATGGACAAAAGCTTAGATTTAGATGATACATCCGCAAACCAGGACTTTAACCATAAGGCCCTGCGCGCCAGAACAGCAAAGCCAGAAATCTTTGCTCCCAACTTGATGACCTGTAAAGAAGCATCCGCAATAAAGGAACTGGCCAATTTTAAAGCCTCCTCAATAGAAGTATCCTGCTGAATAGAATCAGACAAAGCATCAAACCAATATGCAGCCTCACTGGTAATAGTAGTAATACACACAGCAGACTGCCATTGAAACCCCTGGTGAACATACATCCTTTTAAGCAAAGTCTCCAACTTCTTATACATGGGATCCTTGAAAGAACAACTATCCTCAATAGGAATAGTGGTCCTTTTGGCCAAAGTGGAAATGTCTCCTTCTACCTTAGGAATCGTCTGCCAAGATTCCTTACTAAAATCCACAATAGGAAACATCTTCTTAAAAACAGGTGAAGGGGAAAAGGAATTCCAGGCTTCTCCCATTCCCGTGTAATAATCTCTGAAACACGATCTGGAACAGAAAAAACTTACGGAGGTGCTCCAGCTTAAATCTGAAAGAAACAACCTCAGAATCAGCAAAAGGAATTACACTATCAGAGTCTGAAATTTCACCCTCAGACGCCACAGAAGTATCTTCTTCCTCAGACTTATGGGAAAAAACATTTGACATAACTACAACAGAGTCAGAAACCTTACACTTCCTCTTGCTTTTCCCTTGCAACGCAGGAAAAGCAGACAAAGCCTCAGATACAGCAGAGGATATGTGAGTAGCCATATCCTGCAAAGAAAAAACAACCTGAGATGAAACGCAGGGCACTGCATGTAAAGAGGATAGAGCTTTGGATGATTGGGGAGAAAGCTGTGGTATAGCTTGAACAGGAGACTCCTGAACAACATTCTCTTTAGAAAAAGAAGGCTCTGAATCAAACAGCCTATCCCTGTACTGTAATGTTCTTTCTCTATACATGAAGAACAGAAAGGGATAGGTGGCTCCACATTAGCATCTAGACATAAATTGCAAGTAACAGCTTGCAAGTCCTCTTGGTCCATCTTACTCACCAATTAAAAAAAAAAAATCAATTGAAAAAAATGTCCCCAAAAACAAAACGTTACTGTCCCTTTAAATAACGTTAATAAAAATAAAAGCCCAATAAAAAACTGATACCCTATTTAACACCTCTACACCTCAACAAGCCTTGCTGATGTGCAAAAAGTAGCCTCCTATCAACCGAAGTATACACAAACTCCCAAACAGTCCGAACCTCACTCTCACAATGACCGCTCCAACGTAGCACCAGAGCAGCAGCGGAACAACCTCTCACTTCCGTAGTTAAACAAATACTGAGAGGAAGAGCGCACAACACTTGCGACAAACAAACTCCGCCCATCGTGGGTGTCTACACAACCTCCCGGCCGGCATGACAGTACAAACAGTAAAATCGCCGGGAGAAAGAAAACTGCAAACCCGAAGAAACTCTTGCAGCACACCCAAGAGCCCAACAAGGAGTGAAAATGTAGCACTCCCTAACCAGAGCCATCCAAAATCCTCCACAGTGCCCCACAATACTGCCACAAGATAAAAAACCTGCACACAAGCAGGAATAAATTAACCCCATAAGTGCCAGACTTTCTGTCCCCAGAAAATAAAAACAGCACTTACCTCCATAATAATCTGCCCGGCAGCAGGGCAGCTCACAAAGTTTGAAAGGCATCATTCCTTACATTGACCTGTCGGAAACAAAAAAGACTGAGTACACCTACTCAGACTTTTGAAAAAAGGGCGGCACAAACTTCATGGGAGTCGCAGAGGGGATTATATCCCCCAAGTTCCCAAATGCATAAAAGCCACCATTGCTCTACTGAAGAGACTGACATGGACTACAGCTACACCCCAAAAAAACAAAGCAAACCTGCTCTGCTTAAAAAATAAATTCTTGATTGAAGAATCAGACACCTAACTTAACCACCTCCTTACAACTGATACAAGCAAAGAGAATGACTGGGGGTTGTGGGTAAGGGAGTGGTATTTAACAGCTTTGCTGTGGAGCTCTTTGCATCCTCCTGCTGGTCAGGAGTGATATTCCCAATAGTAATTATGATGATCCGTGGACTCACCATGTCATTAGGAAGAAAAGGGGAATACCACTTGCCCAGAACCGGACAAAATACGGAGATATAGAGAGGAACTCCAAACAAGGAGGAGGAAGAGGTGCATCACCTCTTCCTCCTCCTCGTTAGGAGTCCCACTCTTTATCTCCATATTCTAAGCTACCTTTGAACAGCTAGCTAGGGTAGTGGGCAGTTCTGTCCACGCCTCTTTAAAGAGGGGTTCGTGCTGGTATTACCAGGGGGTCAAGATAAAGGTCTGTGCGTTTATTTGATCATTTAACCAAAGGCCTATTCTGTAACCTTGAGAAACTATACTTAGCACCCAAGCCTTCTGAAAATGGCTCAATCTGCCCCTTACCAGACTTATTCCAAACATTACCCAGCTTCCATGAAGACTTTGAGGAATCAGATTTCTGGATTGAAGGATTTCTGTACTGTCAGGAGTAAGGTTCAAAACAACACAGCAATATATCCACCCTTAGCCATGTTAACATGACTAAGGGTGGATAACCTAAAGCTTCTACATAATTTTATTCAGAAACTAAATCAGATAAATAATCACACCAAAGCGTGATAGCCCCTGCTACACAAGCAATACCAACTCCTGATTTAAACGAGAACCCAGTTTCCTATGATAAGCCTCTAATTTTCAGTCCATCTCATCACTGAAACCAATATCCTGTGTATGAATAGTTGTGTGCTTAGCCTATACCTTAGGAATAGTTTCCCAAAGCTGAACACTTGAAGCAGAAACTAGAAACATTTTGAATTAAAGGGACACTGAACCCAATTTTTTTCATTTGTGATTCAGATAAGAGCATGCAATTTTAAGCAACTTTGTAATTTACTCCTATTATCAATTTTTCTTCGTTCTCTTGCTATTTTTATTTGAAAAATAAGGTATCCAAGCTTTTTTGGGTTTCAGAACTCTGGATAGCACTTTTTTATTGGTGGATGAATTTATCCACCAATCAGCAAGAACAACCCAGGTTGTTCACCAAAAATGGGCCGGCATCTAAACTTATATTCTTGGATTTCAAATAAAGATACCAAGAGAATGAAGAAAATGTGATAATAGGAATAAATTAGAAAGTTGCTTAAAATGGCATGCTCTATCTGAATCACGAAAGAAAAAAATTTGGGTTGTGTCCCTTTAAGTAGGAGTAAAAGGAATTCCTTGCTTGACCCACTCTTTAGAGATTATCTCAGAAATCCCCCTCTGAAACAGGAAAAACCTCTGGAAATTTAGCAGGAGGTTTACAATTAAGTCAGGCTGCTTGTTTTTTCCTCAGACGACCCTGAACCCCTAAAGCCTGCAGTACCTCACAAAACAAGGTACGTAAATGTTCAATTTCTTTCATGTAATTAGCAAGAGTCCATGAGCTAGTGATGTATGGGATATACATTCCTACCAGGAGGGGCAAAGTTTCCCAAACCTCAAAATGCCTATAAATACACCCCTCACCACACCCACAAATCAGTTTTACAAACTTTACCTCCTATGGAGGTGGTGAAGTAAGTTTGTGCTAGATTCTACGTTGATATGCGCTCCGCAGCAGGTTGGAGCCCGGTTTTCCTCTCAGCGTGCAGTGAATGTCAGAGGGATGTGAGGAGAGTATTGCCTATTTGAATGCAGTGATCTCCTTCTACGGGGTCTAATTCATAGGTTCTCTGTTATCGGTCGTAGAGATTCATCTCTTACCTCCCTTTTCAGATCGACAATATACTCTTATATATACCATTTCCTCTACTGATTCTCTTTCAGTACTGGTTTGGCTTTCTACTACATGTAGATGAGTGTCCTGGGGTAAGTAAGTCTTATTTTCTGTGACACTCTAAGCTATGGTTGGGCACTTTTATATAAAGTTCTAAATATATGTATTCAAACATTTATTTGCCTTGACTCAGGATGTTCAACATTCCTTATTTCAGACAGTCAGTTTCATATTTGGGATAATGCATATAAATCAATCATTTTTTCTTACCTTATCAATTTGACTTTTCCCTGTGGGCTGTTAGGCTCGCGGGGGCTGAAAATGCTTCATTTTATTGCGTCATTCTTGGCGCTGACTTTTTTTGGCGCAAATTTTTTTTTCTGTTTCCGGCGTCATACGTGTCGCTGGAAGTTGCGTCATTTTTTACGTTTTTTTGCGCCAAAGGTGTCGGCGTTCCGGATGTGGCGTCATTTTGGCGCCAAAAGCATTTAGGCGCCAAATAATGTGGGCGGCTTTTTTGGCGCTAAAAAAATATGGGCGTCACTATTGTCTCCACATTATTTAAGTCTCATTATTTTGTGCTTCTGGTTGCTAGAAGCTTGTTTTCTATGGCATTTTTTTCCCATTCCTGAAACTGTCATTTAAGGAATTTGATCAATTTTGCTTTATATGTTGTTTTTTCTATTACATATTGCAAGATGTCCCACGTTGAAGCCGAGTCAGAAGATACTTCTGGAATATCCCTGCCTGGTGCTGGAGCTACCAAACCTAAGTGTATCTGCTGTAAACTTTTGGTATCTGTTCCTCCAGCTGTTGTTTGTACTGTTTGTCATGACAAACTTGCTAATGCAGATAATATTTCCTTTAGTACTGTTACATTACCTGTTGCTGTTCCGTCAACATCTAATACTCAGAGTGTTCCTGATAACATAAGAGATTTTGTTTCTAAATCCATTAAGAAGGCTATGTCTGTTATTCCTCCTTCTAGTAAACGTAAAAAGTCTTTTAAAACTTCTCATTTTTCAGATGAATTTTTAAATGAACATCATCATTCTGATACTGATATTGGTTCTTCTGATTCAGAGGATTCTGTCTCAGAGGTTGATGCTGATAAATCTTCATATTTATTTAAAATGGAATTTATTCGTTCTTTACTTAAAGAAGTCCTAATTGCATTAGAGATTGAGGATTCTAGTCCTCTTGATACTAAATCTAAACGTTTAGATAAGGTTTTTAAATCTCCTGTAGTTATTCCAGAAGTTTTTCCTGTCCCTGGTGCTATTTCTGAAGTAATTTCCAGGGAATGGAATAATTTGGGTAATTCTTTTACTCCTTCTAAACGTTTTAAGCAATTATATCCTCTGCCATCTGACAGATTAGAATTTTGGGACAAAATCCCTAAGGTTGATGGGGCTGTCTCTACTCTTACTAAGCGTACTACTATTCCTACGGCAGATGGTACTTCCTTTAAGGATCCTTTAGATAGGAAAATTGAATCCTTTCTAAGAAAAGCTTACTTGTGTTCAGGTAATCTTCTTAGACCTGCTATATCTTTAGCGGATGTTGCTGCAGCTTCAACCTTTTGGTTAGAAGCTTTAGCGCAACAAGTAACAGATCATAATTCTCATAGCATTATTATTCTTCTACAACATGCTAATAATTTTATTTGTGATGCCATCTTTGATATCATTAGACTTTATGTCAGGTATATGTCTCTAGCTATTTTAGCTAGAAGAGCTTTATGGCTTAAAACTTGGAATGCTGATATGTCTTCTAAGTCTACTCTGCTTTCCCTTTCTTTCCAGGGTAATAAATTATTTGGTTCTCAGTTGGATTCTATTATCTCAACTGTTACTGGAGGGAAAGGAACTTTTTTACCACAGGATAAAAAATCTAAAGGTAAATTTAGGTCTAATAATCGTTTTCGTTCCTTTCGTCACAACAAGGAACAAAAGCCTGATCCTTCATCCTCAGGAGCGGTATCAGTTTGGAAACCATCTCCAGTCTGGAATAAATCCAAGCCTTTTAGAAAACCAAAGCCAGCTCCCAAGTCCACATGGGTGAGGGTGCGGCCCTCATTCCAGCTCAGCTGGTAGGGGGCAGATTACGTTTTTTCAAAGAAATTTGGTTCAATTCTGTTCACAATCTCTGGATTCAGAACATCGTTTCAAAAGGGTACAGAATTGGCTTCAAGATAAGGCCTCCTGCAAAGAGATTTTTTCTTTCCCGTGTCCCAGTAAACCTAGCGAAGGCTCAAGCATTTCTGAAATGTGTTTCAGATCTAGAGTTGGCTGGAGTAATTATACCAGTTCCAGTTCTGGAACAGGGGCTGGGGTTTTATTCAAATCTCTTCATTGTACCAAAGAAGGAGAATTCCTTCAGACCAGTTCTGGATCTAAAAATATTGAATCGTTATGTAAGTATACCAACATTCAAAATGGTAACTGTAAGGACTATCCTGCCTTTTGTTCAGCAAGAGCATTATATGTCCATAATAGATTTACAGGATGCATATCTGCATATTCCGATTCATCCAGATCACTATCAGTTTCTGAGATTCTCTTTCCTAGACAAGCATTACCAGTTTGT
Source organism: Bombina bombina (assembly GCF_027579735.1). Taxonomy (NCBI): domain Eukaryota; kingdom Metazoa; phylum Chordata; class Amphibia; order Anura; family Bombinatoridae; genus Bombina; species Bombina bombina. Next base: position 474,699,075 of record NC_069499.1, read on the forward strand.
GGCTCTACCGTTTGGCCTAGCTACAGCCCCAAGAATTTTTACAAAGGTTCTCGGTGCCCTTCTGTCTGTAATCAGAGAACAGGGTATTGTGGTATTTCCTTATTTGGACGATATCTTGGTACTTGCTCAGTCTTCACATTTAGCAGAATCTCATACGAATCGACTTGTGTTGTTTCTTCAAGATCATGGTTGGAGGATCAATTTACCAAAAAGTTCATTGATTCCTCAGACAAGGGTAACCTTTTTAGGTTTTCAGATAGATTCAGTGTCCATGACTCTGTCTTTGACAGACAAGAGACGTCTAAAGTTGATATCAGCTTGTCGAAACCTTCAGTCACAATCATTCCCTTCGGTAGCTTTATGCATGGAAATTCTAGTTCTTATGACTGCAGCATCGCACGCGATCCCCTTTGCTCGTTTTCACATGCGACCTCTTCAGCTCTGTATGCTGAACCAGTGGTGCAGGGATTACACAAAGATATCTCAATTAATATCTTTAACACCGATTGTACGACACTCTCTGATGTGGTGGACAGATCACCATCGTTTAGTTCAGGGGGCTTCTTTTGTTCTTCCGACCTGGACTGTAATTTCAACAGATGCAAGTCTGACAGGTTGGGGAGCTGTTTGGGGGTCTCTGACAGCAGAAGGGGTTTGGGAATCTCAGGAGGTGAGATTACCGATCAATATTTTGGAACTCCGTGCAATTTTCAGAGCTCTTCAGTCATGGCCTCTTCTAAAGACAGAATCGTTCATTTGTTTTCAGACAGACAATGTCACAACTGTGGCATACATCAATCATCAAGGAGGGACTCACAGTCCTCTGGCTATGAAGGAAGTATCTCGAATTCTGGTATGGGCGGAATCCAGCTCCTGTCTAGTTTCTGCGGTTAATATCCCAGGTATAGACAATTGGGAAGCGGATTATCTCAGTCGCCAAACGTTACATCCGGGCGAATGGTCTCTTCACCCAGAGGTATTTCTTCAGATTGTTCAAATGTGGGGACTTCCAGAAATAGATCTGATGGCCTCTCATCTAAACAAGAAACTTCCCAGGTATCTGTCCAGATCCAGGGATCCTCAAGCGGAAGCAGTGGATGCATTGTCACTTCCTTGGAAGTATCATCCTGCCTATATCTTTCCGCCTCTAGTTCTTCTTCCAAGAGTAATCTCCAAGATTCTGAAGGAATGCTCGTTTGTTCTGCTGGTAGCTCCAGCATGGCCTCACAGGTTTTGGTATGCGGATCTTGTCCGGATGGCCTCTTGCCAACTGTGGACTCTTCCGTTAAGACCAGACCTTTTGTCGCAAGGTCCATTTTTCCATCAGGATCTCAAATCCTTAAATTTAAAGGTATGGAGATTGAACGCTTGATTCTTAGTCAAAGAGGTTTCCCTGACTCTGTGATTAATACTATGTTACAGGCTCGTAAATCTGTATCTAGGGAGATATATTATAGAGTCTGGAAGACTTATATTTCTTGGTGTCTTTCTCATCATTTTTCCTGGCATTCTTTTAGAATTCCGAGAATTTTACAATTTCTTCAGGATGGTTTGGATAAAGGTTTGTCTGCAAGTTCCTTGAAAGGACAAATCTCTGCTCTTTCTGTTCTTTTTCACAGAAAGATTGCTAATCTTCCTGATATTCATTGTTTTGTACAAGCTTTGGTTCGTATAAAACCTGTCATTAAGTCAATTTCTCCTGCTTGGAGTTTGAATTTGGTTCTGGGGGCTCTTCAAGCTCCTCCGTTTGAACCTATGCATTTGTTGGACATCAAATTACTTTCTTGGAAAGTTTTGTTCCTTTTGGCTATCTCTTCTGCCAGACGAGTTTCTGAATTATCTGCTCTTTCTTGTGAGTTTCCTTTTCTGATTTTTCATCAGGATAAGGCGGTGTTGCGAACTTCTTTTAAATTTTTACCTATGGTTGTGAATTCTAACAACATTAGTAGAGAAATTGTGGTTCCTTCATTCTGTCCTAATCCTAAGAATTCTAAGGAGAGATCATTGCATTCTTTGGATGTTGTTAGAGCTTTGAAATATTATGTTGAAGCTACTAAGAATTTCCTAAAGACTTCTAGTCTATTTGTTATCTTTTCCGGTTCTAGGAAAGGTCAGAAGGCCTCTGCCATTTCTTTGGCATCTTGGTTGAAATCTTTATTTCATCATGCTTATGTCGAGTCGGGTAAAACTCTGCCTCAAAGGATTACAGCTCATTCTACTAGGTCAGTTTCTACTTCCTGGGCGTTTAGGAATGAGGCTTCGGTTGATCAGATTTGCAAAGCAGCAACTTGGTCTTCTTTGCATACTTTTACTAAATTCTACCATTTTGATGTGTTTTCTTCTTCTGAAGCTGTTTTTGGTAGAAAAGTACTTCAGGCAGCTGTTTCAGTTTGAATCTTCTGCTTATAATTTAAACTTTATTTTGGGTGTGGATTATTTTTCAGCGGAATTGGCTGTCTTTATTTTATTCCTCCCTCTCTAGTGACTCTTGCGTGGAAAGATCCACATCTTGGGTAGTCATTATCCCATACGTCACTAGCTCATGGACTCTTGCTAATTACATGAAAGAAAACATAATTTATGTAAGAACTTACCTGATAAATTCATTTCTTTCATATTAGCAAGAGTCCATGAGCCCACCCCTTTTTTGTGGTGGTTATGATTTTTTTTGTATAAAGCACAATTATTCCAATTCCTTATTTTTTATGCTTTCGCACTTTTTTCTTATCACCCCACTTCTTGGCTATTCGTTAAACTGATTTGTGGGTGTGGTGAGGGGTGTATTTATAGGCATTTTGAGGTTTGGGAAACTTTGCCCCTCCTGGTAGGAATGTATATCCCATACGTCACTAGCTCATGGACTCTTGCTAATATGAAAGAAATGAATTTATCAGGTAAGTTCTTACATAAATTATGTTTTTTTAAAATAAAAGATGAAGTTTCTGAGTCCTGCTCAGGACAAGAATCTTGGTCATCAGAAATGAATTTTTCATCAGAAGAAAAATAAAAAACATCTGAGTCTGAATCAATAGGTAAATCTGATGTCCTCTTGAATCTATTAGAAACAGTAGAGGAACTATAGAATAAGGTTGGTCCCAGAAGGCAAATATTTAAGCTTACATGGAGGATGCATGGAAGCCAAGAACTCAGTAACTGTAGTGTACTTAATCCTTAAACCCAGGTAATAAAGTACACTGGAATCCCCTTAGAAGTGCACAAGGTGGGGACAAAATCCTTTAGGGGAAATTACATATGCACCCTTAATTGCTAGCTATTGGCTGCTTCTGTTTTTAACAGGTACCCCATCTACTAGTGGGTTACAGAGGACAAGGGTTAAGGTGTCTGTTAAACCTTCCTCTTACTTGGTAATTGCCCCTCCCATCTGAAGTTGATTGGATACCTTTTTACAGGTGTATAGTTTGTAGTGTGTGTGGAGTTAAGTATTTGTCAGCTTGAGAAAGGGGCAGGAGCTCCAAAACATTGCTCTGTGAATAAAGGTTTGCTTCTTATCCGAGTGCCTCCTTCTCTGTTTCAATATACCATTGGATCATAAACCATACCCCAAATACATCCCTCTGACAAACACTGTACTATGAGGGGAACTTGGCCTCACCATAGACTGAAAACCCCTCTGTGAAGAACACATGCACATCTTAATTCTTAAACCACTACCAGTGGAGGAAAATTAAAAACAAGGTATGTGTGAGCTCTTGGGATTTGGGAATCTTTGCCTCCTCCTAGTGGTAGAGAAGTGTAACAGATTGTGGACTCACAGTAGAAATAAGGTCAAGACCAGGTACAAATAATTTTTTCCTTGAAACTGAGAGATAAAAATCTTTGGACACCGTTTTCTGACTGACTTAAACACTGAACCCAATTCAGATAGAGCATGCAATTATAAGCAACTTTCTAATTTACTCCTATTATCAATTTTTCTTCATTCTCTTGCTATCTTTATTTGAAAAAGAAGGCATCTAAGTTAAGGAGCCAGCAAATTTGTGGTTCAGACCATGGACAGCACTTGTTTATTGGTGCTGTCCAATCAGCAAGGACAACCCAGGCATCTAAACTTACATTTTTGCTTTTCAAATAAACATACCAAGAGAATGAAGAAAATTTGATAATAGGAGTAAATTAGAAAGTTGCTTAAAATTGCATGCTCTATCTGAATCACAAAAGAAAAAATTTGGGTTCAGTGCCCCTTTAAATCAAGAAGCCCTTCTGGTCAGCACTGCTAAAGTGTTTGTTTATGTATGTGTGTGTGTATATATATATATATATATATATATAATTATGTTAATAATGGTACCAGAAGTGCATTAGTCGACTCCAGAAAGTTTAAAGCAATTTTTTTAACCTCTTAAGGACATATGACGGAATTTTTCCGCCATAAAACAATTGAGCAAACTGAAAGCTGTGTCCTTAAAGGGTTAAATATTCATCCACAGAATATTCTGAGATTTGTTTAGACAAATTGTCACACCAAAGAGCAGACTATTACATAGCTATGTTTGCTGAAAAAGATCTTTCGATGAAAGGTTACCAATTTTATGTCGATATGGTTCCTGAAAGGTGTACTCTACACCAAGGGAACAATAGCGGATGTGTATGTCCCCTGGTTATAATGTACTTCAGAGTGATGTACCTGCCAATAGCCTGCATTAAAATGTCTAAACTTACCTTATGATGCACCCATGGTAAATGCCAGCTGCAGAAATGACTGCTTCCAGTAAAGAGCCATGCCCATGCTGTAAACATAACAGCAAAGGATCTGAGAGTTTGAAGTATATTGATGACCCAATAGGAGGAGACTAAGGGACCAGTACCTGCAACAACTTTGGCAGGCATGTGACTAACTCCTCTTTGGATGCAATGATGTCACTGCCCAAATACTCCCCTTTCCCCTCTGTCCCAAGTAGTAGTTCTCCGAGAGGGGAAATGGGCCTCAAATCAGAATGAGGACACCTCTTCATGAAGAGTCTGGATATTTTTATTTAGGTTCGATTTTTTTTATTTAAAATAAAGTTTTCAACTTAAAGGGATAAAACAGTCAAACGTGAAATGTACATTTTAATTTGAAATAGAAAGTTAATGCAATATACTTCCATCAACAAAAATGCTTCTAGTAAAATTACTGTCTTTCAGTGGCCTAAACACATAATATGTCGTGTATTGTGCTGTGCCACTGCTGACTCTCAGGTTTAGTGTTTGAATACTGGCGCATGAACCCTCACAGCATGTGTGTTGCTGCTAGAAAAAATAGTAGTAATATTTTTTTTTTTTTGCTTATGGAAGTATATTGTAAAAATGCTTTTTATTTATAAATTGAAAGCCCCCCCCATACACATTTCCCTTTAAATAGCTGTTACAGAAGCATTAGTTATTCTGTTGTGAAGAGCTTATTTCCCAGCAGCAATGCCTGAACCAGCAAGCCAGCGCCTAAGAAGGGCTCCAAGAAAACTGTAACAAGTTTCATTTCATAAAGAGTTAACTCTTTTTTTTCAGCTTTTAGAAACTATTGTCTAATCACCTCTGGAGCCAGACTGCTAATTGATAAGATGAACTTGTAAACTTGTTATCTTAAGTACTGTAATCCTATTGTGGCCTGTCAAAGGACAGTGCTCTCTATCTAAATGTGTGATGGGGGATTTTGTGCTTCCCCCCCTCTCCCCCTGGGAGTGCCCTGTGTGCATGTAACCTTAATAAAAAGCAGGCTGGGCATTCCAGTCCTGAGTTCTTGTTTGACCCTCAATCGCAGCGTTGACTCGTTTTTGTGGGCAGAAGGGTATCCTAGCTGTACTGCAGCTAAGGGAGATTATTCTATATTTGCGAGACTCATATAGAATACTATGGAAAGCAGCTTCTCCCCTCTTTAGCAATAGGGATCCAGGCTACTAAGCGGTCCATCTCTCAGCGAGACTAAGGGTAACCGTAACATTTGGCGGCAGCGGCGGGATTTTCCTGGATTTCCTAGGAGAGGTACAGAACGGATGGAGAGCGCTTACGAAAAATTGAAGCGTACAACCCTAAAGGATTTACTTGAAAGCAGAGGGGGGTACGCCAGCAACCGGCCGAGGAGAGAGCTGATCGCAGAATTGACCGAACTGGATCAGAGCTTCACAATGGCGGAAACACCGACCACGATTAGTGACGAAAAAACCAGGATTGTTCGGGAAAGGCTCTCATTATACGGGCCGAACCCCTCCATGGAATTGGTACAGCAGTTGATGGCGGAGGCGGACGAGGATATACGAGAGACTCGAGCCCACGAACTCAACCTAGCGAACGCACACCGCAATGCTGAAGCCCCGCAGGTAATCATCCCTGTCGAAAATGCTGGGAGGCCCAAGATACCCTATGCGGCATTTCGACCCTTCCTAGAGAGCAAGACAGGGATTGATGAATATTTGGCGGACTTCGAAAGGCAATGTGCCCTGCACCAGATTCCCAACAGAGAGTGGCCCACGATATTGTCTGGGAAACTATCCGGGCGAGCCCTGGAAGCCTTTCGTACTCTGGGTGCTGAGGAAGTGACACAGTATGAGCTAGTTAAGGAGACACTGTTGCGACGGTACGCTGTAACTCCGGACACGTATCGCCGACAGTTTCGGGGCACGGAAAAGAAGCCTAACGATACCCATATGGAATGGGCGCACCGAATGCGGAGAGCAGCAAATCACTGGCTGAGCGGAAGTAAAGCGGTGACTGGGGAGGAAATTTTACAATTGTTTCTCTTAGAACATTTTTATAATGGCATGGAACAGCAAGGGAAGGAATGGCTGCGAGACAGGCGGCCTTCTACCTTAGAAGAAGCAGCCAAATTGGCCGATGAACATTATGACTCCCGTCTTCACGAACCCATGAACTACCGAGCTCCAGCACGGGTCGAACCCAGAGAGGTTTACCGTGCACCCCCTCGTGCTGAATTCCGAGCCCCGGTGCCCACAGGGCCCGTCCGACACTCAGGACCACCCAATAACAGCTCTGAGCGTCCCAGACCGACTTGCCACCGATGCAAGCAACCAGGGCATTTCATGGCTAGCTGCCCCCTTAATACGCACCAGACACCCAGGAATTACAATTACCCCTCTGGGTCCTATCGTCCGGCCCGGGCCCTCTGTGTTAACCAAGAGGCCCCTATGGAGGGATATGTGGGGCCGCTTCACGAGGCAGACCCTGTATATGCTGCCTCAGATAACCGCCAGCACCATCGGCAGAGGGTATGGCTCGAGGGGCGATCTACCGAGGGATTGCGAGACACAGGGGCTACTATCACGCTGGTACAGAGTCATTTGGTGCCAGAGCACAAGCGATCCGGACAGACTGTGGCCGTTAGAGTGGCGGGGGGGGATGTGTACAAAATTCCAACAGCTAAAGTGCATCTTGATTGGGGAGCGGGAAAGGGGGCTGTGAACGTGGGCCTAATGGATAATTTACCTGCCGAAGTACTACTGGGCAACGATTTGGGCCCCATGACTTCTGCCTATGCTCCAGTATGCAACAACGAGGCGGACCCAGTGACTACACGGGCCCAAGCCCGGACGGAGCGAGAGCTCTCACCAGTGCGGGAGACACAGGTAAGACCTACCCCGACCTTGCCTGACAGGTTAGGCCCCATACCCTGGGACACCCCAGATGCCTTCGAGGCAGAGTCTAAGACTGACCCGACCTTACAAAAGTACCGGGAACGAGCAGAGACCGGAGGGGGCGGGGCAGATAACGAAACATTCTTATGGGAAAAAGGGAAACTATACCGCTGGACAGAGAAAAGGGGACAGCGTAGGCGACAGCTGGTAGTGCCCCACAAATACCGTCAAGAAATCCTCAAAATAGGCCACAACATCCCCTTAGCAGGCCACCTAGCCGTTACCCGTACCCTACACCGCATTACTCACACGTTCTTTTGGCCAGGGGTGCACGCTGACGTTAGAACTTACTGTAACACCTGCGATGTGTGTCAACGAGTAGGAAGGCGAGGCGATCACCCTAAAGCCCAGCTAGTAAATATGCCCATTGTAGAGGAACCCTTCAGCCGGGTTGCTATTGACCTAGTGGGACCACTGGCTACCCCTAGTCCCTCCGGTAAGCGATACATTCTTACCGTAGTGGACTACGCTACCAGGTACCCAGAGGCTGTCGCCCTATCCAACATACAAGCGGATACGGTAGCGAATGCACTAGTACAGGTGTTCTCCCGGGTAGGATTTCCAAAAGAAATCCTATCCGACCGAGGCACCCAATTTACGGCTGAATTGACCCAACAACTCTGGCAGGTTTGCAAAATTAAGTCCCTCCTAAGCTCCCCATACCACCCCCAGACGAACGGGCTGTGTGAGAGGTTCAATGGGACCCTCAAGCAAATGCTCAAGACGTTCACTCAGGAATACCGAGACTGGGAACGCTTCCTGCCGCACCTCCTATTTGCTTATCGGGAGGTGCCCCAGGAAACGACAGGGTTCTCTCCCTTCGAGTTGCTCTACGGAAGAAAGGTACGGGGACCCCTAAACCTGATCCGGGAGCACTGGGAGGGAGAGATGGAGGCTGACGGTGTCCCAATTGTGCCTTACGTGCTGGAACTCAGGGACCGAATGGAGCAATTAGCCAAATCCGTGCGGGCTAATCTCCAGTTGGCCCAGAGAAGACAGAAAGTATGGTACGATCGGGGGGCCCGAAAGAGAATCTTCACCATAGGACAAAAGGTGTTAGTACTTAAGCCGGTGAAGACAGACAAATTGCAGGCGTCCTGGCAGGGTCCCTACCAGATCGTAGAGAAAAGGGGAGACACCACTTATGTGATAGCTAGCTGCCACGACAACAATCTTAGAAAGACATTCCATGTAAACATGCTCAAGGAATATTTTGAGCGACCAGAGAACGTGACGGCCGTATGTTGTTCCCCTCAGGAAGACCCCGACAGTTTACCCATTCCAGACCTATTAGAAAAGAGCCTCCCCACAGGTATAGTGGCGCAGGTTCAGATAGGGGACCGACTTAGCCCCACTGAAAGGGAGCAGCTCAACCAACTCCTCCAGTCCAAACACCTCACCTTCTCCCCGAAGCCAGGGTACACTACTTTAACCACCCACCAGGTAGATACTCCGGGACAAGCTCCCTTGCGCCAGGCTCCGTACCGAATCCCCGAAGCAGTTAGGACAGGAATGAAGAAGGAGATCGATGAGATGCTCCAGCTCAGGGTAATTGAGCCCTCCGATAGTCCCTGGGCCTCCCCAGTTGTCTTGGTGCCCAAGAAAGATGGGACCACCCGGTTCTGCGTAGACTATCGGAGGCTCAATGAAAATACCGTGACGGACGCTTACCCTATGCCCAGGGTAGACGAGCTACTCGATCGTATAGCCAGGGGAAATTACCTGACCACTATTGACCTCTGCAAAGGTTACTGGCAGATTCCCCTGGCCCCGGAGGCTATCCCCAAGTCGGCATTCGTCACCCCATTCGGCTTATATCAGTTTAGGGTAATGCCGTTTGGGATGAAGAATGCCCCAGCTACATTCCAGCGCTTGGTGGATAGGCTCCTGGATGGCTTCCAGAGTTTTGCTTGCGCCTACCTGGACGACATAGCGATCCACAGTGAGTCCTGGGAGGACCACTTAGCTCATGTGGGAATGGTTCTGGATCAGATCCGGGCTGCTGGCCTGACTCTGAAGCCAGAAAAATGCCACTTTGGGATGGCCGAGGTACAGTACCTGGGTCACCGGGTGGGGTGTGGAAAGCAGCGACCAGAGCCGGCCAAAATAGAAGCTGTCGCCAATTGGCCCACCCCCATCACTAAGACTCAGGTCCTAGCCTTCCTGGGCACGGCAGGGTACTATAGACGGTTCGTACCAGACTACAGCACACTTGCCAAACCCCTGACTGACTTGACCAAGAAGAACTTACCTCGACAGGTCCTGTGGTCTCCCCACTGTGAAACGGCTTTCCAGGCTCTCAAAAATGCTCTAATTAACGCTCCTGTCTTGGCGGCCCCAGCCCTTAACAAACGTTTTATCGTCCATACAGATGCTTCCATGTTCGGGCTGGGAGCTGTCCTCAGCCAAGTAGGCGAAGATGGAGGGGAGCATCCAGTTGCCTACATCAGCCGGAAGCTCCTGCCCCGCGAAGTCAGCTATGCAGCGGTCGAAAAGGAGTGTTTGGCTTTGGTGTGGGCATTAAAGAAATTGACTCCCTATTTATATGGTCAGGAGTTCACTCTGGTCACCGACCATAACCCGTTGGTGTGGCTGAACCGGGTCTCTGGAGATAACGGCAGGCTATTACGTTGGAGCTTATCGTTGCAAACCTTCAATTTCACCATTACTTACAGACCTGGGAAACAGAATGGCAACGCCGACGGGTTGTCCAGACAAACCGACCTCAGCCCCGCATAACCAGCGGTCTGGACAGCCTTAGTCTGCCCCGAAAAGGGGTCAGACCGTGTCTGCCAGAGTGTTCCACAGAAAGGGAGCAATGTTACAGAAGCATTAGTTATTCTGTTGTGAAGAGCTTATTTCCCAGCAGCAATGCCTGAACCAGCAAGCCAGCGCCTAAGAAGGGCTCCAAGAAAACTGTAACAAGTTTCATTTCATAAAGAGTTAACTCTTTTTTTTCAGCTTTTAGAAACTATTGTCTAATCACCTCTGGAGCCAGACTGCTAATTGATAAGATGAACTTGTAAACTTGTTATCTTAAGTACTGTAATCCTATTGTGGCCTGTCAAAGGACAGTGCTCTCTATCTAAATGTGTGATGGGGGATTTTGTGCTTCCCCCCCTCTCCCCCTGGGAGTGCCCTGTGTGCATGTAACCTTAATAAAAAGCAGGCTGGGCATTCCAGTCCTGAGTTCTTGTTTGACCCTCAATCGCAGCGTTGACTCGTTTTTGTGGGCAGAAGGGTATCCTAGCTGTACTGCAGCTAAGGGAGATTATTCTATATTTGCGAGACTCATATAGAATACTATGGAAAGCAGCTTCTCCCCTCTTTAGCAATAGGGATCCAGGCTACTAAGCGGTCCATCTCTCAGCGAGACTAAGGGTAACCGTAACAATAGCATTTCTTGTTTCTATTTAATATACATTATAATCCAAGCATTATTTATCCTTAAATGATTTGTTTTTAAATTATGCATCATGAGGCTGTAATGTTTAATTTTCTTGGTAAATTAATTATACTAATGCATTCACAATGGCATGCTCTCCCAGAGATTCTGTAAGGTTTTTTGCATTTTTTTTGACACATGTATCAAATATTATTGGTTTTATAGTCCTCAAAACTGAGGTAGAGTATAACATTTATAACTTGCAGGTTTACTTTGTTATCCTTTGTTGAAGGAGCAGCAGAGCCCTACGAGGCGCTAGCTGAACAAAATGGCTGAACCAATGACAAAAGCATATATGAGCAGTAGCCAGTCAGCTGCGAGCTCCAGTAGTGCATTGCTGCTCCTGGGCCTACCTAGGTATGCTGTGCAAGAAAGGATACCAAGAGAACAAAGCAAATTAAATAGAAGTACATTGGAAAGTAGTTTAAAATTGCATATTCTTTCTGAATCATGAAAGTTTAAAACCTAAATTATGCTTACCTGATAATTTCATTTCCATCTGTGGCAGGAGAGTCCACTGCTTCATTCATTACTTGTGGGAAAAAGAACCTGGCCACCAGGAGGAGGTAAAGACACCCCAGCCAAAGGCTTAAATACCTTCCCCACTCCCCTCATCCCCCAGTCATTCTGCCAAGGGAACAAGGAACAGTAAGAGAAATATCAGGGTATAAATGGTGCCAGAAGAATATTATTACATTTAGGTAAGCCCACCGGAGCAAACTGGCGGGAGCAGTGGACTCTCCCCCACAGATAGAAATTAAAATATCAGGTAAGCATAAATTTATGTTTTCCAGCTTAATGTGAGGAGAGTGCACTGCTTCATTCATTACTTGTGGGAACAAAAATACCCAAGTTCTAGAGGACAAAATGGAAAAAAACACGGGAGGGTAAAAGGAGACGGACCCTATACGGAGGGCACCACAGCTTGCAGAACCTGTCTCCCAAAAACCGCTTCCACCGAAGCAAAAACATCAAATTTGTAAGGAAGACCAAGTATCTGCCTTATAAATCTGCTCCACAGAGGCATCATTCTTAAAGGCCCAAGAAGAGGCCACGGCCCTAGTTGAGTGAGCCATAATCCTCTGAGGAGGCTTATGTCCCGCTGTCTCATAGGCTAAACAGATCATGCTCCTCAACCAAAAGGACAGTGACGTGGAAGAGGCCTTACACTTCCCTGAGTACACCACAAAGTCTGTCTGAAATCATTTGTTGCCTGAAGGTAAGGGCTCGAACCACATCCAAATTATGAAGTAACCTCTCCTTAGGTGAAGAAGGGTTAGGACACAAAGGAGGAACTACTATCTCCTGATTGATGCTGCGATCTGACACCACCTTGGGAAGAAATCCCAACCCAGTGCAAAGCACAGCCTTATCGGCATGAAAGACCAGGTAAGAGGGCTCATATTGCAAGGCCGCTAACTCGGACTCTGTGAGCCGATGCAATAGCCAGAAGAAACAGAATCTTGCAGGAGAGAATCTTAATGTCAAGCGCATGCATAGGCTCAAACAGATGCCCTCTGCAAAACCTTGAGTAGCAAGTTCAAGCTCCAAGGAGGAGCCGAAGGTTTTAATACCAGTCTGATTCTGGACCGAGCCTGAACAAAAAGGACTGAATATCAGGAAGCTCCGTCAGCTTCTTGTGAAACAGAACCAATAAGGCAGAAATCTGTCACTTTAAGGAACTAGCGGCAAGGCCCTTATCCAGACCATCTTGAAGAAAGGCCAGAATCCTGGATACCCTAATCTTGTGCCAAGGGTATCCATGTTCTGCACACCAGGATAAACAGAGTGACCGGCTTCCTGGCCTGAAAGAGTATCGATCACCCTCTCCGAGAACCCTCTCTTGGCCAAGACTAGTCGTTCAATCTCCACGCAGTCAGCCTCAGAGAATCGAGATTTTGGTGGAGAAAGGGGCCCTGAACCAGCAGATCGCTGCGACAGGGTAACCTCCATGGAAGAGACAATGACATTCCCACCAGATCCGCAAACCAAGTCCTCCGTGGCAACAACTGAGCAATTAGACTTGGTCGAAGCTTGCTCCTGTTTAATGAGGGCCACGACTCGAGGTAGAAGTGATAACAGGGGAAAAATGTAAATTAGGTTGAATTCCCAAGGTACCGCCAAGGCACCTATCAGCTCAGCTCTGCCTGGGGATCCCTGGACTGTGACCAATATCTTGGTAGCTTGAAGTTGAAATCAAACGCCATGAGATCTATTTCTGGCGTCCCCCATATGATGCAGAACTCCGCAAACCTCTGGGTGGAGAGACCATTCCCCGGGTGAAACTATTGTCTGCTGAGGAAATCCGCTTCCCAGTTGTCCAAACCCGGGATGTGGATCGCCGAGAGCGAACAGCTGGGGGTCTCTGTCCATTCCAGAATCCAAGACACCACCCTCATGGAAAGGGAGCTACTCGTTCCCCCCTAATGGTTTATGTGAGCCAACCAAAGTAATGTTGTCCAACACTAATCTGATGAACCGAAACGACCCCAAGAGGGGCCAAGCCCTCAGAGCATTTAATATTGCTCATAGTTGCAGGATATTTAATCGGTAGGGTCGACGACTTAAGTCCACCTGACCTGTGCCCTTCTGGTGTCCCAAACAGCTCCCCATCATGATAGACTTGCATCCGTGGTCACAATCTCTCAGGATGGTCTCAAGAAGGCTGTCCCAGACGGACCCACCAAGAGAGGGATTCCCTCGCTTGATGGCCCAGAGATATCTGCTGGGATAGATCTGAGTGATCGACGTTCCATTGTCTCAACATGCATAACTGCAGAGGCCTGAGATGGAACCTGGCGAAAGGAATGATATCTATGCTGGAAACCATGAGCCCAATCACCTCCATACACCTGGCCTTGAGGAGGTCTCAAGAGCAAGACAGCTGGATGCAATCTTGGAATGTCTCTGATCTGTCAACAATATCTTCATGGATATGGAACCTGGAAGGAGAAGAGGAGTCCACGAGTGGTCCTCTGCGAGACTGCAGGACGGAGCCTGGACCAGGATATCATCCAGATAAGGGGCCACCGCAATACCTTTGGCTCTCGCTACTGCAAGCAATGCTCCCAGAACCTTCGTAAAGACTCTTGGGGCAGTCGCCAGACCGAACAGTAAGGCCACAAACTGGAAGTGCTGATCCAGTAAAGAGAATCTTAGAAACCTGAAATGGTCCCTGTGGATTGGCAAGAAGGTAAGCATCCTTCAAGTCTATTGTTGTCATAAATTGCCCCTCTTTAACTAGGGCAGAATCAACCTGATTGTCTCCATTTTGAACGATGGAACTGACAGAAACTTGTTTAGACACTTAAGGGGAACATGCCGTCCTTTGGGACCTAGACCCCCTTTCTGCTAGAGGTACTGGCATGATTACTCCGATAGAGAGATCCCTCACTCACTCTAGAAAGGCGTCTCTCTTCTCTGGTCTTGAGGATAGGTTTGACAGGAGGAACCTGCCCCTGGGCAGATGAGTCTGGAACCCTATCCTGTAACCCTGGGAGATAACCTCCAGAACCCAAGGATCCTGTATGTCTCTCATCCAAGCCTCTGCGAACAGAGATAGTCTGACCCTTACGCGATCCAGACGGATCGGGGGGCGCCCCTTCATGCCGACTGTCTCAGAGGGCTTCTTGCTCTGCTTGGACTTGTTCCAAGATTGAGCTGGCTTCCAAGATCCCTTGGACTGCTCTGTCTTTGGACAAGTCTCAACGCCAGCAGCCTGCTGCAAACGAAACGAAAAGTAGAGCCCTTAGGCTTATTCTTCTTATCCTGTGGGAGGAAAGCATGCTCGTCTCCCATGACCGTGGATATGATAGAGTCCAGTCCTGGACCAAAATAAACTTTCCCCTGAAACGGAAGGGACAGTAATCTAGACTTGGTCAGGTCAGCAGACCACGACTAACCATAGAGCCCTACGGGCTAGAACAGAGAAACCTGATGTCTTAGCATTCAGGCAAATAACCTGCATATTAGCATCACCGATAAAAATTTGCGACCCTCAAGGCCTTTATCTTTTCCTGTATCTCCTTGAGGGGAGTCTCCATCTCAACCATAGTTGAGAGGGTGTCACACAAGTAGGTAGCCGCTCCAGCCACCGCAGCGATCGCCGCTGCTGGTTGGAAAACAAACCCTGTGAGTTGGAACATCTTTCTCAACATAGATTCTCATTTTTTTGTCCATGGGCTCCTTGAACGGCAAACTATCCTCGAGTGGAATAGTCGTGCGCTTAGCAAGCATGGAGATAGCTCCATCCACCTTAGGGATGGCCCCCCATAGCTCAAGCTGAGAGTCCAGAACAGAGAACAGCTTTTTTTTTAAAAAAGAGGTAGACGGAGAAAAGGACGAGCCAAGTTTCTCTCACTCATTCTTAATAGTAGCCATCTTCACAGGAACTGGGAAGATCTGAAGCACCACCCTGTCCTCGTAAACCCTATCTAGCTTAGGGATTGAAAGTTCCTCTGGAAGTTTCGGTTCCCGGACCTCCAATGTAGCAAGGACTTCTTTCAGTAAAAAGCGCAAATTTAAAATCAGGCTCCTCCGTAGCAAGGTTTAGAAGACGCCGATACCGTCCCAGAGAGAGCACCCTCCAATGAGTCAGAGGCGTCATCGGATAATCTCTCAGAGACCTCCAACAGAGTAGATGACCCCTGGGACGGAAAGCTGTGTCTTTCCCTTTGCTTGCGCTTCGCAGGGCGTGGTAGGGCATGGAAGGCCGCAGAAACCGCTTCTTGCAACTGGGCAGCGAAATCTGGCGGCCATGCGGCCCCTCCCAAGGGAGGATCAGTAGGACCTTGGGGGGGCTACATGTGTAATCTGAGATTAATGTAGGGAACACACCTTCCGGGACAGAGAACCCTCAGAGGTGGACGGCTGAGTAGTACGAAATATCTTATTCTTTTTAGATATTGCAATTTTATCTAAGCATGTGGAGCATAGTTGAACAGGCGGATCAACCTGGACCTCCTCACAATAAACACAAGTATGATTTTTAATTAAAGAGGGAGTATCCTCTAACATATAAGAGTCCTCCATAGCTTGCGCTTTAATGCTGACTAGATAACATAAATAGCACCTTTATCCACCAATGGCAGGGGCACTCATCACCTCCTATGGCCCGGACACAGGGAAACCGTTATGTCTCCAGCAAATGCCGATCAGGAAAGAGGAAGTTGAAGAGGACACACCCGGTCACATGGAGTGGCATTCAGGACCACCCCTGCACTAGAGAGAAAACGCGCCAAAAGAGGCTGCTTCGCTCTTCACCTGACTTTTTACACATTGATGCTGCGTCATATGTGAGATGAGGCTCTAGCAAACACAATAAAGATAGTATGTATAAAACCCCCCTGTTCAATAATCCCATGTCCAGGGATATTCACCCTTGATTCTATACGGATAAAAGACACACTGTGACCCTGTCTTCTTGCATTATATGTGTATACCAGAATATATGCCGTGGAACAGGAAGACGGCACTTCAAGTGTGACAGGTTAGTAGCATCGCTCCTGACATGGACTTAAGTGTATAAAGCAGGCAGCGAAACTCGTCAACGCCGATTGCTTAAGGAGCGGTTAATCATGAGTCGGGATGGTTTCACAGAAAGACTCGCCCTGCATCTCTGGACTTTCATCCATGTTCACACTGAGAGGCTGACAGAACTACTTAAAACTCCAGTCCCATTTCCAAGAGTACTACCGTCCATAAGAGACTACTCCAATCTTCCGACACTTCTCTGCCAACCTCCTGTGATGAAAGGAAAATAATAACTGGGGGATGACTAAGTCTTATCAACTAATGATTTAAATTGTGATTTAAATCATGAATCAAACCAAATCAAACCTGGTGAATGGTCAGTTCTGTCCATCCTCCATAGTTGAAGGGTTCTTATCGGTGATTATTAGTAGGCATGTGCATAGGGATCATATGTGATGATCCCGAATGCGGAAGGTGTCGGCTACTAGCAGCATTCAGATCTTTTTGAGAAAGGTCTTCACACAGACCTATTCAAATTCAGATCTTAATGTGTTGCACTTTCACAAGAAATATGGATCCGAGAAGAGCTGAATGTCGCAAGCTGCTGCCTTCTTCCACATTCGGATCATCACAAATGATCCAAAATGCACATACCTAATTATTAGCCAGAGAAAGCCAAGATATATCACCTTTTTTGTCCCTAAATGTCATGAACATTAGTTTACTTCTCTTTTTAGAAACAAAGAAAAAGGGAGGTCTTGTTATACAAATGCAGCTAACCATGAAATAAAATACAAAGAAACATCAAAAAGCAAACCAGTTTTCAGTTTATTTAACTAAGATACATAAGCATTAAAATAAAATTTAAAAACAAAATCCAAGTACAAACCATTTCCAAAAAGATGTAAA
This sequence comes from Bombina bombina, assembly GCF_027579735.1. Lineage (NCBI taxonomy): Eukaryota > Metazoa > Chordata > Amphibia > Anura > Bombinatoridae > Bombina > Bombina bombina. The sequence continues at coordinate 474,716,547 of NC_069499.1, forward strand.
ATTCATGAATTATTTTTTTTTTTTAATAAAGATTTTTTCCCCCAAGAGTATTATTGAGCCCTTGATAAAAAAAAAAATTATTAAATTTGATGTGTCATGTCAAAGTATTTTCTCACTAAATTTTCAACAACAAAAAACAAAAAAAAGGGAAAAAACAACAACAACAAAAAACACAACATTTTCCTTCCAATTTTTAGGTGTTTTCGGGAGTCAAAGTTTGAAGCAAGTTCAACAGAGAAATCCCAAATCAGAACCCGTGGTTATTTCATTTTCGATAACAGTATAAGTCATTCTTTTTGGCGAGAATAGTAAATTCATACTTTAATTCCGACCTGCCACAACTTTTAAATACTGAAGTGCATTATGAGCAGCATCATTGTGAGCATTACCACAAGAGATCCCAGTCCCATGACAGACAGTAACAGGATTTGAAGATAATTCAGCAAGACACTGGTATTGTCCATTAACGCTCAGTTCCTCTGAAAAATACAGAAGCAAAAAGACTTAATACAGTATAAAAATATATGTGGACAATAGCTAGTAATAATCGAGTACCCATGCAAAATGACCTAAATGAAAGCAAACAACTTATAACATTCAGGGTACAGGCATGTTTTAATATGTACCTTATTCAACTATCAACAACTTACTGAACGATGTATTGCATCAAATTCATGCTGGAATGCCAGAACATTGTACTTATTTAGCTTGTCTACACACAAAAACCCCCATAAATTTACAAGAATTTAACCAACATGCTTTTCAACTAAATGATACCAAGAGAGCAAGTCAATTTGAAGAAAAAAAAAAAACAACTTAAAGTTACACTACGTAAATCATGAAAGAAAATTAGCCGCTTCATATAAATTTTATTTTTTCTACTCCCCACCCCCCCTCACTTATTACATTATGGGTATGCCTGCTTCAAAGGCAACACAGTTTATAAATTCAAAAATGTCTAAAAGCATACATAAACAGGGAGGGTTAGTAAAAGGCATCTACTAGTGTTTCGAAAGAATGGCCTCAAAAGGATCAAATACAGTCGCATCAGATGCAAAACTAAAGGCAGAGAGAGAGAGGATAGAGATGATAGCGACAGCGAGAGAGATAGTCTTATGTGAAGGCCCAATACTTGTCAATGTATGTAAAACTAAAATATCAAGGCACAATCAACCCATAGTCACATCACCTTTTATGCAGTAATAGTTTCGCAGGAAACCATCATGCATAAAATTGCATGGATCTAGGATATCTTTTGCTATCTAATGTGTGTGTGTGTGTTCTAGTTTCCACGTATAAAAACACATCAACTATAAATTAAATCAGTCATTTTTTCTGAATTCAACAGAGCACAGCAAACAAAATTCTTCAATCTGCCGGTCAGCTTTTGAGCCTTAAATGTTAACTGCAACTGGAAAAGGAATGAAGACTGTAGCTATATTAAAGGGATATAATACCCACTTGCTAAATCACTTGAAAGTGATGCAGCACAACTGTAAAAAACTGACAAGAAAAATTTACATGAACATCTTTATGTAAAAAAGATATTTTACCTCAAAACTTCAACTCACAAAAGTGCTCTGTGAACAGTAACCCTTCAGCTACCGTCAGTTGCATGTCAGAAAAAAATAAATCAGCTTAAGTGCTGAGGTCACACTTTGCTTCAATGTGATCTCATGAATTCAATGAAATCTCATGAGATTTCGTAGTACACTTCCTTAAACTGAGGAGGGAAATAACATAACTGTGCCCACACATGACTGATGCACGCTCACATGCAACTCCCAGCACTAGCATCTTGATTGACTGCTTAAAGTCCCTTTACAATGGGACATGGCTACTGAGTAAATTTTGAGGTGAAATATCTTCTTTTCACATAGAGATGTTCAGGTGATAATTTCTCGTCGGCTTTTTACAGATATGCTGCATCAATTTACCTTTATGGACATTCTTTCTTCAGGAAACTATTTAGAGCTCCCTACAATCCCCTGAGTAAATATCTCAGCATCTTGATTAATGGAATAGGAGATGAGTGTAAGGAAGTGGATAATTACACAATTCACTTAGAGATCCAGTTGCCAGTATTTTTATGGAACTTTTAAGAGGAACTTATGCTGATAAATGGACTGTTGTGATTGGATCTACCACTAGTGTTTGGAAAAAAATACTTTATTTCCTAGAATACCCATGTCCGATTTGGTGAGCCTATATGCTAATTCTGAGAACCTTCCTCAACAAAAGCTAAATGCATTAATCTCATTTAGCCACCAATAAAGCAAGCGTAACCTAGGTTCTTAAACAAAAAATGGCCGGCTCCTGAGCTTTACATTTTTAAATAATACTTTTTAAATAAAGATGGCAAGAGAATGAAGAAAAATGAATAGGAGTAAATTAGAAAGTTGCTTAATATTGCATGTTATATCTGAATCATTAAAGAAAAAAAATTGGGTTTAGTATCCCTGTAAACTTTCTTTAAAGGGACAGTCTACATCAGAATGTTTATGGTTTTAAAAGATAATCCCTTTATTACCCATTCCCTAGTTTTGCATAACCAACAGTTATATGAATACACTTTTTACCTCCGATTACCTTGTATCAAAGCCTCTGCAAACTGCCCCCTTATTTCAGTTCTTTTGACAGACTTGCATTTTAGCCAATTTATGTGTGTCACATAGATAAGTGTACTCACGCGCGTGGGGTTACTTAGGAGTCAGCACTAACACCCTCTAGTTGTGAAAACACTGTCAAAATGCATTCAGATTAGAAGCGGCCTTCAAGGTCTAAAATTAGCATATAAACCTCCTAGGTTTAGCTTTAAACTAATACCAAGAGAACAAAGCAAAATTGGTGATAAAAGTAAATTGGAAAATTGTTTAAAATTACATGCCCTGACTGAATCATGAAAGTTTGTTGGACTAGACTGTCCCTTTATGGGGAGTCTCCAGGACGCACTAGTCCAAAATCAAGTTTACTTGTGAAGGCTAGGCAAACTGGACTCTAAAGCCCTGTTATTAGCTCAAATACTTACGGCAGATCTAAATTTGAGGTTAGAGATATCATGTAGCCAGAACTGTGGATAATAAAATGTATGATGGTCTTATTTTTTTCAGGAAGATAGTATATATTAATCTTAGATCAGGGCCATAAAACACATAGCCCCTCTTCCTGCCACTGAACACATTCTACAATTCGGCTTCAAGAAAAGCATTACTCCTTTTTTTATCAAAGGTGAAATCTACCAATGTCTCCTGGTTTTGGATTTCAAACACCAGTAATACTTTTATAAACAGCTCTTAACTGAGGAACAATTAAAAGGTTTAAACATGCAGCAAAACTATACAGATTAGTCTTTTTCTTTTGTTAGCTAAAAGCTTTAAAGCCTTACAGCCATCAAAAAAAGAAGAAAATAATCAACCTCTAGTTAAGACATGGTTTCTACCAAATGTAAAGCTTCATGGACAGGATCATTTTAGTGAGCATTCTGAAAGAACATCTCCCCTTTAAGCATATGACATTGCATAAAGCAACATAAGCAACCTTTTTAAGGAACTGAAAACAAACCTGTTTTAAAAGTAGGAGCATGTGCTAAAGTTTCTGGGACAAACAGAGAAAAGTCATAGGTTCATCTTAAAGGGATACTAAACCCAATTTTTTTTTTCTTTAATGATTCAGATAGAGCATGGAATTTTAGGCAACATTCTAATTTACTCCTATTATCATTTTTTCTTTGTTCTCTTGCTATCTTTAAATGTAGCCACCAATGAGCAAGCGCCATCCAGGGTGCTGAACCTAAAATGGGTCAACTCCTAAGGTTTACATTTCCACTTTTCAAATAAAGATAGCAACAGAACAAAGAAAATTTGATAATAGGAGTAAATGACAAAGTTTCTTAAAAATTGCATGCTCTATCTGAATCATAAAAGGAAAAAAAATTGGGTTTAGTGTCCCTTTAAGCCTCCCTAAAAAAAAAACATGCACTTACTTGAAAATCATGTAAACCTTCAATTAAGATTTACTTTTCCAAAATGTTCTGGATTTCATCTATATATTAATTTTGACCCGTGTCCCCTCCAGAACACCCAGTATTAGTAAGAGTGAGGATGCTTGTAACAAATTCTACCACCCCTGGTCATGCACTAGGTTTTATGGAGCTTAGCAATGCTTTCATATATGCAGTGGCCACACATACACTAAACACAACGTAAACTTTATGACATGGTAGTCAAGTAGTTATTTCAATTCTATAAAATGATAAAGATTAACAAATCAGCAATAAGATCTAACTAATTTAGCTTGTCTAGATCTAAGCTAAGCATCTGGCACTATTTCACACAACAATTTAATTCATTAACTGTATTGCCTTGGTCTGGACACAAAAAACATGGGTAGAATGCACCCTAAAAGTGAGAGAAAAGTATCAATTAAAGTTGCATAGTTCAGAGCATGTACTTTTAAGATCTGTTTAAATTCACTTTTAATTACAAATTGTACTTTTGTTCGAATGGTATTCATTGAAAAAGAATATGTAAAAATCCTTCACTGCTGGGAACTGGTGATAAGTGTTTGTAGAATAGCCTTATGCTTGTCCCACATTCAAAGTTTACATTTATAGGAAATATGGGCTGACTTGTTGGGCCTATTCTTATATGTATCATTAGAACTTTTTGTGCTACCTGGGCTTTGTAAGGCAGATGGTTGCCATCAGCATCTCCACAGCTGAGTAAGTGTGCTGAATGCATCAAAGCAAGAACCAAATAAATTATAGTGCGTGTAAATATCTAATAACTAAGCGCCAAAATGGAACACACACAAGCTGCCAAAATAAGACCATTCAGCCACCACTGCATGGCTCTTTTGAAATGCATATTACACAATCAGTAAAATTGAAAAATAAAGTAGAAGTCACAAAGAGAGCTTAGCTTGTGGGATCCTAAATGCTTCTGCATCCCTGTGTATGTATGAGCAACAAAATTAGGGAGCCATATTTGATGCATTTAAAAAAAAAAAAAAAAATTTTACATTTAAAAAAAAAAAAAAAAAAAAAATTTGAGTGGTCTTGCTCCACACTTACCTATATCCAAGTATTTAACATTAAATTTTTGCTCCTCTGCTACTTCACCAAGCATTTTGACATAGTCCGTGTTGGGAATACTGAGTGGGCTTCTTTTTAGCAAACTTATTTTCTCTCCAGTTGAATTTTTAAGATGATCCCATGTGCACCCAAGGTTGTTTCCAATCAACTTTTCCTAAAAGCAAAACAACCAGTAACTTAAACATTCTAACTGTTTTGCCCATCTCGCCATTTACATTAACCCCTTGCGCCTATAGGATGTATATATGTCATGCGGAGATAGAATATGAATATATATATATATATTCATGTTCAATCTTTTATTTTTGAAAACAATACAATATATTAGCAAACAGTTCACAGCTTTAAAAGATACAGTGCAATGTGAAATACATTTTCCTAAAATAAGATAAAGTTTCTGCGAGTGACCCTAAATTTCTGCCCCTTCTATGGTATGGATCACAAAATCGAGTACCCATATTCTTAGTCTCGAACACCTGTAGAACTATATGATCATCCCAAGCAGCAATTGTGGAGAGATACAGCTTTGTCTCTCAAACAGAAAAAAACTATAGGGAGATTATTGGGAGGGGGCGAGGGGAAAGGATATAGATGGTAGATGTTGCAATCTTAGTGTGTGTAGGTATGTATCATCAAGCCTATCCCGCTGGGAGACCCGATTCCCAAAGGAACAGCAGTTCAGCATAGTAATCTAGTTTACCATTGATGTAGTAGCAATATCTCTCTAGGGCTAGGTTTTGCTTCATTTGCTCTATCCACATGTGTAGGGTAGGAATCTTGTCGGACTTCCAAAGCCTGGGTATTATCTGTTTGGCGCTACTTATAGCCAGGCGAAAAAGTGTGGTGTAGTGTGTAAAGGGGAGCTTGGGAGTGACATGAAATAAGTAGATAATGGGGTCCAAGGTAATATCACTGTTTAGAAATTAAATCGATTGATATCCTGCCAAAATTGGCCTATTAGAGGACATGTCCACCATATATGAAACGGAGTACCCTCCTCTGAGCATTTCCTCCAACATCGATCAGATGCTTCGGGAACGATACACACATTATATATATATATATATATATATATATATATATATATATATATATATATATATATATATATATATATATATGGCGGCACTAGTTAGAGGGGGGGGGATCCTACACTGCAGAAAATGTGGAGGGAAGAGAGCTGTTTGGGATGGATCAGGGGGTGAAAAGTATCAGGTCGGAGGGTAATCTCTACACTAAAGCTAAAAACATAATTTATGTAAGAACTTACCTGATAAATTCATTTCTTTCATATTGGTAAGAGTCCATGAGCTAGTGACGTATGGGATATACAATCCTACCAGGAGTTTCCCAAACCTCAAAATGCCTATAAAATACACCCCTCACCGCACCCAAAATTCAGTTTAACGAATAGCCAAGAAGTGGGGTGATAAAGAAAGGAGTAAAAAGCATCAAAGGAATTTGGAAATAATTGTGCTTTATACAAAATAAAATCATAACCACCATACAAAAGGGGGTGGGCCTCATGGACTCTTGCCAATATGAAATAAATGAATTTATCAGGTAAGTTCTTACATAAATGATCTTTTCTTTCATGTAATTGGCAAGAGTCCATGAGCTAGTGACGTATGGGATAGCAATACCCAAGATGTGGAACTCCACGCAAGAGTCACTAGAGAGGGAGGGATAAAAATAAAAACAGCCATTTACCGCTGAAAAAATTAATCCACAACCCAAAATATAAGTTAATTCTCATAAATGAGAGGAAAAAACTTAAATCAAAAGCAGAAAAATCAAACTGAAAAATCTGCCTGAAGAACTTTTCTACCAAAAACTGCTTCAGAAGAAGCAAATACATCAAAATGGTAGAATTTAGTAAATGTATGCAAAGAAGACCAAGTTGCTGCATTGCAAATCTGATCAACTGACGCTTCATTCTTAAAAGCCCACGAAGTGGAAACTGATCTAGTAGAATGAGCGGTAATTCTCTGAGGCGGGGCTTGACCCGACTCCAAATAGACTTGATGAATCAAAAGTTTTAACCACGAGGCCAAGGAAACGGCAGAAGCCTTCTGACCTTTCCTGGAACCAGAAAAGATAAATAGACTAGAAGTCTTCCTGAAATCTTTAGTAGCTTCAACATAATATTTCTGAGCTCTCACCACATCCAAAGAATGTAAAGATCTCTCCAAAGAATTCTAAGCATTAGGTCACAAGGAAGGAACAACAATGTCTCTATTAATGTTGTTAGAATTCACAACCTTAGGTAAGAATTTAAATGAAGTCCGCAAAACTGCCTTATCCTGATGAAAAATCAGAAAAGGAGATTCACAAGAGAGAGCAGATAATTCAGAAACTCTTCTAGCAGAAAAGATGGCCAAAAGAAACAACACTTTCCAAGAAGGTAGTTTAATGTCCAAAAGAATGCATAGGCTCAAATGGAGGAGCATGTAAAGCCTTAAAAAACAAATTAAGACTCCAAGGAGGAGAGATTGATTTAATGACAGGCTTGATAAGAACCAAAGCCTGCACAAAACAATGAATATCAGGAAGTTTAGCAATCTTTCTGTGGAATAAAACAGAAAGAGCAGAGATTTGTCCTTTCAAGGAACTTGCAGACAAACCCTTATCCAAACCATCCTGAAGAAACACTAAAATTCTAGGAATTCTAAAAGAATGCCAAGAGAATTTATGAGAAGAACACCATGAAATGTAAGTCTTCCAAACTTGTTAATAAAACGGATTTACGAGCCTGCAACATAGTATTAATCACTGAGTCAGAGAAACCTCTATGACTAAGCACTAAGCGTTCAATTTCCATACCTTCAAATTTATTGATTTGAGATCCTGATGGAAAAACGGACCTTGAGATAGAAAGTCTGGCCTAAATGGAAGTGGACATGGTTGGCAACTGGACATCCGAACAAGATCCGCATACCAAAACCTGTGAGGCCATGCTGGAGCCACCAGCAGCACAAACGATTGCTCCATGATGATTTTGGAGATCACTCTTGGAAGAAGAACTAGAGGCGGGAAAAACAGAATTTATGTTTACCTGATAAATTACTTTCTCCAACGGTGTGTCCGGTCCACGGCGTCATCCTTACTTGTGGGATATTCTCTTCCCCAACAGGAAATGGCAAAGAGCCCAGCAAAGCTGGTCACATGATCCCTCCTAGGCTCCGCCTTCCCCAGTCATTCGACCGACGTAAAGGAGGAATATTTGCATAGGAGAAATCATATGATACCGTGGTGACTGTAGTTAGAGAAAATAAATCATCAGACCTGATTAAAAAACCAGGGCGGGCCGTGGACCGGACACACCGTTGGAGAAAGTAATTTATCTGGTAAGCATAAATTCTTTTTTCTCCAACATAGGTGTGTCCGGTCCACGGCGTCATCCTTACTTGTGGGAACCAATACCAAAGCTTTAGGACACGGATGATGGGAGGGAGCAAATCAGGTCACCTAGATGGAAGGCACCACGGCTTGCAAAACCTTTCTCCCAAAAATAGCCTCAGAAGAAGCAAAAGTATCAAATTTGTAAAATTTGGTAAAAGTGTGCAGTGAAGACCAAGTCGCTGCCTTACATATCTGATCAACAGAAGCCTCGTTCTTGAAGGCCCATGTGGAAGCCACAGCCCTAGTGGAATGAGCTGTGATTCCTTCAGGAGGCTGCCGTCCGGCAGTCTCATAAGCCAATCTGATGATGCTTTTAAGCCAAAAAGAGAGAGAGGTAGAAGTTGCTTTTTGACCTCTCCTTTTACCAGAATAAACAACAAACAAGGAAGATGTTTGTCTGAAATCCTTTGTAGCCTCTAAATAGAACTTTAGAGCACGAACTACATCCAAATTGTGCAACAAACGTTCCTTCTTTGAAACTGGATTCGGACACAAAGAAGGCACAACTATCTCCTGGTTAATATTTTTGTTAGAAACAACTTTCGGAAGAAAACCAGGTTTAGTACGCAAAACCACCTTATCTGCATGGAACACCAGATAAGGAGGAGAACACTGCAGAGCAGATAACTCTGAAACTCTTCTAGCAGAAGAAATTGCAACCAAAAACAAAACTTTCCAAGATAATAACTTAATATCTACGGAATGTAAGGGTTCAAACGGAACCCCTTGAAGAACTGAAAGAACTAAATTGAGACTCCAAGGAGGAGTCAAAGGTTCGTAAACAGGCTTGATTCTAACCAGAGCCTGAACAAAAGCCTGAACATCTGGCACAGCCGCCAGCTTCTTGTGAAGCAAAACAGATAAAGCAGAAATCTGTCCCTTCAAAGAACTTGCAGATAATCCTTTCTCCAAACCCTCTTGTAGAAAGGATAGAATCTTAGGAATTTTTACCCTGTTCCATGGGAATCCTTTCGATTCGCACCAACAGATATATTTTTTCCATACTTTATGGTAAATTTTTCTAGTTACAGGCTTTCTAGCCTGAATAAGAGTATCAACGACAGAATCTGAGAACCCACGCTTTGATAAAATCAAGCGTTCAATCTCCAAGCAGTCAGTTGGAGTGATGCCAGATTCGGATGTTCGAACGGACCTTGAACAAGAAGGTCCCGTCTCAAAGGTAGCTTCCATGGTGGAGCCGATGACATATTCACCAGGTCTGCATACCAAGTTCTGCGTGGCCACGCAGGAGCTATCAAGATCACCGAAGCCCTCTCCTGATTGATCCTGGCTACCAGCCTGGGAATGAGAGGAAACGGTGGGAACATATAAGCTAGGTTGAAGGTCCAGGGCGCTACAAGTGCATCTACTAGAGTCGCCTTGGGATCCCTGGATCTGGACCCGTAGCAAGGAACCTTGAAGTTCTGACGAGACGCCATCAGATCCATGTCTGGAATGCCCCATAATTGAGTTATTTGGGCAAAGATTTCCGGATGGAGTTCCCACTCCCCCGGATGAAATGTCTGACGACTCAGAAAATCCGCTTCCCAATTTTCCACTCCTGGGATGTGGATTGCAGACAAGTGGCAGGAGTGAAGCTCCGCCCATTGAATTACTTTGGTCACTTCTTCCATCGCCAGGGAACTCCTTGTTCCCCCCTGATGGTTGATATATGCAACAGTCGTCATGTTGTCTGATTGAAACCTTATGAATTTGGCCTTTGCTAGTTGAGGCCAAGCCTTGAGAGCATTGAATATCGCTCTCAGTTCCAGAATGTTTATCGGGAGAAGAGATTCTTCCCGAGACCATAGACCCTGAGCTTTCAGGTGTTTCCAGACCGCGCCCCAGCCCACCAGGCTGGCGTCGGTCGTTACAATGACCCACTCTGGTCTTCTGAAGCTCATCCCTTGGGACAGGTTGTCCAGGGTCAGCCACCAACGGAGTGAATCTCTGGTCCTCTGATCTACTTGGATCGTCGGGGACAAATCTGTATAATCCCCATTCCACTGTCTGAGCATGCACAGTTGTAATGGTCTTAGATGAATTCGCGCAAAAGGAACTATGTCCATTGCCGCAACCATCAAACCTATTACTTCCATGCACTGCGCTATGGAAGGAAGAAGAACAGAATGAAGTACTTGACAAGAGCTTAGAAGTTTTGATTTTCTGGCTTCTGTCAGAAAAATCTTCATTTCCAAGGAGTCTATTATTGTTCCCAAGAAGGGAACTCTTGTTGACGGGAATAGAGAACTTTTTTCTACGTTCACTTTCCACCCGTGAGATCTGAGAAAGGCTAGGACAATGTCCGTATGAGCCTTTGCTTGTGGCAGAGACGACGCTTGAATCAGTATGTCGTCCAAGTAGGGTACTACTGCAATGCCCCTTGGCCTTAGCACCACTAGAAGGGACCCTAGTACCTTTGTGAAAATTCTTGGAGCAGTGGCTAGTCCGAATGGAAGTGCCACAAACTGGTAATGCTTGTCCAGAAAGGCGAATCTTAGGAACCGATGATGTTCCTTGTGGATAGGAATATGTAGATACGCATCCTTTAAATCCACCGTGGTCATGAATTGACCTTCCTGGATGGTAGGAAGAATTGTCCGAATGGTTTCCATCTTGAACGATGGGACCTTGAGAAATTTGTTTAGGATCTTGAGATCCAAAATTGGCCTGAATGTTCCCTCTTTTTTGGGAACTATGAACAGATTGGAGTAAAACCCCATCCCTTGTTCTCCTAATGGAACAGGATGAATCACTCCCATTTTTAACAGGTCTTCTACACAATGTAAGAATGCCTGTCTTTTTATTTGGTCTGAAGACAATTGAGACCTGTGGAACCTTCCCCTTGGGGGTAGTTCCTTGAATTCCAGGAGATAACCTTGAGAAACTATTTCTAGCGCCCAAGGATCCTGAACATCTCTTGCCCAAGCCTGAGCGAAGAGAGAGAGTCTGCCCCCCACCAGATCCGGTCCCGGATCGGGTGCCAGCATCTCATGCTGTCTTGGTAGCGGTAGCGGGCTTCTTGGCCTGCTTACCTTTGTTCCAGCCTTGCATCGGTCTCCAGGCTGGCTTGGTTTGAGAAGAATTACCCTCTTGCTTAGAGGATGTAGAATTTGAGGCTGGTCCGTTTCTGCGAAAGGGACGAAAATTTGTTTTATTTTTAGCCTTAAAAGACCTATCCTGAGGAAGGGCGTGGCCCTTTCCCCCAGTGATGTCTGAAATAATCTCTTTCAAGTCAGGGCCAAACAGCGTTTTACCCTTGAAAGGGATGTTAAGCAATCTGTTCTTGGAGGACACATCCGCTGACCAAGACTTCAGCCAAAGCGCTCTGCGCGCCACAATAGCAAAACCTGAATTTTTCGCCGCTAATCTAGCTAACTGCAAAGTGGCGTCTAAGGTAAAAGAGTTAGCCAACTTAAGTGCTTGAACTCTGTCCATAACCTCCTCATAAGAAGATGCTTGATTGAGCGACTTTTCTAGTTCTTCGAACCAGAAACACGCTGCTGTAGTGACAGGAACAATGCATGAAATTGGTTGTAGAAGGTAACCTTGCTGAACAAACATCTTTTTAAGCAAACCCTCTAATTTTTTATTCATAGGATCTTTGAAAGCACAACTATTGTCTATAGGGATAGTGGTGCGTTTGTTTAGAGTAGAAACCGCCCCCTCGACCTTGGGGACTGTCTGCCATAAGTCCTTCCTGGGGTCGACCATAGGAAATAATTTCTTAAATATAGGGGGAGGGACAAAAGGTATGCCGGGCCTTTCCCATTCTTTATTTACAATGTCCGCCACCCGCTTGGGTATAGGAAAAGCTTCGGGGGGCACCGGGACCTCTAGGAACCTGTCCATCATACATAATTTCTCTGGAATGATCAAATTGTCACAATCATCCAGAGTAGATAACACCTCCTTAAGCAGAGCGCGGAGATGTTCCAATTTAAATTAAAATGTAATAACGTCAGGTTCAGCTTGTTGAGAAATTTTTCCTGAATCTGAAATTTCTCCCTCAGACAAAACCTCCCTAGCCCCTTCAGACTGGTGTAAGGGCATGTCAGAACCATTATCATCAGCGTCCTCATGCTCTTCAGTATCTAAAACAGAGCAGTCGCGCTTTCGCTGATAAGTGGGCATTTTGGCTAAAATGTTTTTAATAGAATTATCCATTACAGCCGTTAATTGTTGCATAGTAAGGAGGATTGGCGCACTAGATGCACTAGGGGCCTCCTGAGTGGGCAAGACTGGTGTAGACCTAGAAGGAGATGATGCAGTACCATGCTTACTCCCCTCACTTAAGGAATCATTTTGGGCAACATTATTATCAGTGGCATCATTGTCCCTACTTTGATTGTCACATTCATCACATATATTTAAATGGATAGGAACCTTGGCTTCCGAACATACAGAACATCGTCTATCTGATAGTTCAGACATGTTAATAGGCATAAACTTGATAAAGCACAAAAAACGTTTTAAAATAAAACCGTTACTGTCTCTTTAAATTTTAAACTGAACACACTTTTTTACTGAATATACGCAAAAGTATGAAGGAAATGTTCAAAATTCACCAAAATTTCACCACAGTGTCATAAAGCCTTAAAAGTATTGCACACCAAATTTGAAAGCTTTAACTCTTAAAATAACGGAACCGGAGCCGTTTTTACATTTAACCCCTATACAGTCCCTGGTATCTGCTTTGCTGAGACCCAACCAAGCCCAGAGGGGAATACGATACCAAATGACGCCTTCAATAAGCTTTTTCAGTGGATCTGAGCTCCTCACACATGCATTTGCATGCCTTGCTTCTCAAAAACAACTGCGCATTAGTGGCGCGAAAATGAGGCTCTGCCTATGACTAGAAAAGGCCCCCAGTGAAAAAGGTGTCCAATACAGTGCCTGCCGTTTTTTTAACAAAATTCCCAAGATTAAAATAACTCTCCAAAGTTATAAACCATTAAATATGCTTATAAAGTAATCGTTTTGGCCCAGAAAAATGTCTACCAGTCTTTAAAGCCCTTGTGAAGCCCTTTTATTCTTATATTGAAAATTAAGAAAATGGCTTACCGGATCCCATAGGGAAAATGACAGCTTCCAGCATTACCAAGTCTTGTTAGAAATGTGTCATACCTCAAGCAGCCAAAGTCTGCTCACTGTTTCCCCCAACTGAAGTTAATTCCTCTCAACAGTCCTGTGTGGAAACAGCCATCGATTTTAGTAACGGTTGCTAAAATCATTTTCTCTTGTAAACATAAATCTTCATCTCTTTTCTGTTTCAGAGTAAATAGTACATACCAGCACTATTTTAAAATAACAAACTCTTGATAGAAGAATAAAAACTACATTTAAACACCAAAAAACTCTGTGGAGATGTTGCCTGTGCAACGGCAAAGAGAATGACTGGGGAAGGCGGAGCCTAGGAGGGATCATGTGACCAGCTTTGCTAGGCTCTTTGCCATTTCCTGTTGGGGAAGTGAATATCCCACAAGTAAGGATGACGCCGTGGACCGGACACACCTATGTTGGAGAAATATAAGCCGGTTAATAATACCAAGGGAGTGTCAATGCAACCACTGCTTCCGCCTGAGGATCCCTGGACCTGGACAGGTACCTGGGAAGTTTTTTGTTTAGAGGAGATGCCATCAGATCTATTTCTGGAAGCCCCCACATCTGAAAAACTTGAGAAAACACATCTGCGTGGAGATACCATTCTCCCGGATGTAAAGTCCGACGACTGAGGTAATCCACTTCCCAATTGTCTATACCTGGGATATGAACAGCAGAAATTAGACAGGAGCTGGATTCCGCCCAAACAAGTATCAGAGATACTTCTTTCATAGTTTGAGGACTGAGTCCCACCCTGATGATTGACATATGCCACAGTTGTGATATTCTCTGTCTGAAAACAAATGAACGTGCGATTCTCAGGGCTCTTCAGTTTTGGCCTCTGTTGAAGAGAGAACTGGAGTTCCAAAATATTTATTGGTAATCACGCCTCTTGAGATTTCCAAACCCCTCGTGCTGTCAGAGATCCCCAAACAGCTCCCCAACCTGAAAGACTCGCATCTGTTGTGATCACAGTCCACAAATGAGGCCCCTAGAATTATTCGATGGTGATCTAACCACCAAGTCAGAGAAAGTCGAACATTGGGATTTAAGGATATTAATTGTGATATCCTTGTATAATCCCTGCACCATTGGTTCAGCATACAAAGCTGGAGAGGTCCCATATGGAAACGAGGAGATCGCGTCCGATGCTGCAGTCATGAGACCTATAACTTCAAGGCACATAGCTACTGAAAGGAATGACTGAGACTGAAGGTTCCAATAGGCTGCAACCAATTTCAAAGTCTTTTGTCTGTTAGAGACAAAGTCATGGACACTGAATGTATCTGAAAACCTAAAAAGGTTACCTTTGTCTGAGGAATCAAAGAACTTTTTGGTAAATTGATCCTCCAACCATGTCTTCGAAGAAACACTACTTGATTTGTGTGAGATTCTGCAGAACGTAAAGACTGAGCAGAACGTAAAGATAACATCCAAATAAGGAAACACAGCAATACCCCACTCTCTGATTACAGAGAGTAGGGCACCGAGAACCTTTGAAAAGATTCTTGGAGCTGTCGCTAGGCCAAAAGGAAGAGCAACAAATTGGTAATGCTTGTCTAGAAAAGAGAATCTTAGGAACTGATAGTGATCCGGATGGATCGGAATATGAAGATATGCATCCTGTAAGTCTATTGCGGACATATAATGCCCATGCTGAACAAAAGGCAGAATGGTCCTTATAGTCACCATTTTGAAAGTTGGTACTCTTACATATCGATTCAAAATCTTTAGATCCACAACTGGTCTGAATGAATTTTCTTTATTTGGGACAATGAATAGATTGTAATAAAACCCCAGACCCTGTTCCTGAAACGGAACTGGCATGATTACCCCTTATAACTCCAGGTATGAAACACACTTCAGGAAAGCCTGAGCCTTTACTGGGTTTGCTGGAATGAGTGAGAGAAAAAAATCTTCTCATAGGCGGTCTTACTCTGAATCCTATTCCGTTCCCCAGTGAGACAATACTCTAAAATTTTTCAAAGAAGTTTGGACCAATTCGGTCCAAAATCATTGGATTCAATCTGCCCCCCACCAGCTGAGCTGGAATGAGGGCCGCACCTTCATGCGGACTTGGGGGGTGGCTTTGATCTCTTAAATGGCTTGGATTTATTTCAATTTGAACAAGGCATCCAATTGGAAACAGATTCCTTGGGGAAGGATTAGGTTTCTGTTCCTTATTTTGTCGAAAGGAACGAAAAACGGTTAAAAGCTTTAGATTTACCCTTAGGTCTTTTATCCTGAGGCAAAAAAACTCCCTTCCCCCCAGTGACAGTAGAAATTATTGAATCCAACCGAGAACCAAATAATTTATTACCTTGGAAAGAAAGAGATAGCAATCTGGACTTAGAAGTCATATCAGCATTCCAAGATTTGAGCCACAAAGCTCTTCTAGCTAAAATAGCTAAAGACATATTTAACATCAATTTTGATGATATCAAAGAATGGCATCACAAATGAAATTATTAGCATGTTGAATCAACTTAACAATGCTAGACAAATCATGATGAGATACTTGTTGCGCTAAAGTTTCCAACCAAAAAGTTGAAGCAGCTGCAACATCAGCCTAAGAATTTGAAGGCCTAAGAAGATGACCTGAATATAAATAAGCTTTCCTTAGATAAGATTCAAGTTTCTTATCTAAAGGATCTTTATAAGAAGTACTATCTTCCGTAGGAATAGTAGTATGTTTAGCAAGTAGAGATAGCCCCATCAACTTTGGGGATCTTTTCCCAAAACTCCAATCTAACTGCTGGCAAAGGATACAATTTTTTAAACCTTGAAGGAATAAAAGTACCACCAGGCCTATTCCATTCCTTAGAAATCATATCAGAAATAGCAGCAGGAACTGGAAAAACCTCTGGAGTAACCACAGGAGGTTTATAAACAGAATTTAAATGCTTACTAGTTTTAATATCAAGAGGACTAGTTTCCTCCATATCTAATGTAATCAACACTTCTTTTAACAAAGAACGAATATATTCCATTTTAAATAAATAAGAGGATTTGTCAGTGTCAAAATCTGAGGCAGGATCTTCTGAATCAGATAGATACTCAACAGAGAAGGATAATTCAGTATGTTGCCGGTCATTTGAAATTTCATCAACTTTATGAAAAGTTTTAAAAAGACCTTTACGTTTATTAGAAGGCAGAATGGCAGACAAAGCCTTCTGAATAGAATCAGAAATAAATTCTCTTAAATTTACAGGTATATCTTGTGCAGGTAATGAACTACTACTGATGGATACATTCTCTGCATGTAAAAGTTTATCATGACAACTATTACAAACCACAGCTGGAGGTATAACCTCCACAAGTTTACAACAAATGCACTTCGCTTTGGAAGAACTGTTATCAGGCAGCAGGGTTCCAACAGTGATTTCTGAGACAGGATCAGATTGAGACATCTTGCAAATGTAAGAGGAAAAAAAACAACATATAAAGCAAAATTATCAATTTCCTTATATGGCAGTTTCAGGAATGGGAAAAAATGCAAACAGCATAGCCCTCTGACATAGAAAAAGGCAATAGGCAAATAGAAATGGGGTCTTAAATAATGAAAATATTAGGCAGCAAGTATGACGCACAAAAAAGGAAAAGATTTTTGTGGCGCCAAAAACGACACTCGCGTCATAGATGACGCAACCTTGTGAAGGACTCTGCATCAACCAAGACGACAGAAATGACGAATTTGTGTCAATGAACGTAACTTCGCGCCAAGAATGACGCAATAAACGTTGGTATTTTGCACCCTTGCGAGCCTAATTCTGCATGCAAATTTAAAAGACAGTCAATTTGAAAAAGACTATACCCCAGGTAAGAATAAATTATTCATAAAAAAACATTTCCCAGATATGAAACCGACAGTCTGCAAAAGGAAATATACTGAAAACCTGAATCATGGCAAATATAAGTACAATACATATATTTAGAACTTTATATACTGTAAATACATAAAGTGCCAAACCATAGCTGAGAGTGTCTTAAGTAATGAAAACATACTTACCAAAAGACACCCATCCACATATAGCAGATAGCCAAACCAGTACTGAAACGGTTATCAGTAGAGGTAATGGAATATGAGTATATCGTCGATCTGAAAAGGGAGGTAGGAGATGAATCTCTATGACCGATAACGGAGAACCTATGAAATAGATCCCCCGTGAGGAAAACCATTGCATTCAATATGCGATACTCCCTTCACATCCCTCTGACATTCGCTGTACTCTGAGAGGAATCGGGCTTCAAAATGCTGAGAAGCGCATATCAACGTAGAAATCTTAGCACAAACTTACTTCACCACCTCCATAGGAGGCAAAGTTTGTAAAACTGAATTGTGGGTGTGGTGAGGGGTGTATTTATAGGCATTTTGAGGTTTGGGAAACTTTGCCCCTCCTGGTAGGATTGTATATCGGATACGTCACTAGCTCATGGACTCTTGCCAATTACATGAAAGAAATTATCTTATAAGCTACCTAATTAACCCCTTTACCTGCATTGCTGGTCCCAAGCGGGAAACCGCTAATCACACATCTGAGTCATGAGATTAGATCAGCGGCAGGTTCCGCTTGGGACCAGCTGTGTTCTCTCTTGACTTGGGACTTCTGCCCCTCAAACCCCACTAACTATTTCAAACTAATGCCCAATTAAGTTATCACAAATACAACATCACTTCTAAGACTGAGGGGGCTTGTAGGGTCTGATATCCTGAGTAATCCTAACATAATTTAGCCAAAGTTCCCAATCTAATCAGGATACATAATTTGAAAATTAGAACTTATAATGAAAGATCCATTCAAACTATGGCTCTACACTGAAATGCAAAACAGTCAGAAGATACAATTCAAGGACCTACTTACTGGTTGGAAATATAGGGCTGTTTGTTCCATCAGGGAAATAAAAATGACCAGTTTTCAATTTATTTATTTTTTATCAATGAGGAAGGTTTAAATAGCAACATTAGTATTTTTGCAGAAGATACAAAGTTATGCAAGGTGATTAGGTTAATACCCAAGATGTGGAACTCCATGCAAGAGTCACTAGAGAGGGAGGGATAAAAATAAAAACAGCCATTTTCCACTGAAAAAATGAATCCACAACCCAAAAAAATAAGTTTATTCTCATAAATGAAAGAAAAAAACTTAAATCAACCCAAAAAAATAAGTTTATTCTCATAAATGAAAGAAAAAAACTTAAATCAAAAGCAGAAGAATAAAACTGAAACAGCTGCCTGAAGAACTTTTCTACCAAAAACTGCTTCTGAAGAAGCAAATACATCAAAACGGTAAAATTTAGTAAATGTATGCAAAGAGGACCACATCAAAACGGTAGAATTTAGTAAATGTATGCAAAGAGGACCAAGTTGCCGCTTTGCAAATCTGATCAACTGAAGCTTCATTCTTAAAGGCCCACGAAGTGGAGACTGATCTAGTAGAATGCTTGATGAATCAAAAGTTTTAACCAAGAAGCCTAGGAAATAGCAGAAGCTATTAGGACACAGGGAAGGGACAACAATTTCTCTACTAATGTTGTTAGAATTCACAACCTTAGGTAAAAATTGAAAAGAAGTCTTGAAAACTGCCTTATCCTGATGAAAAATCAGAAAAGGAGACTCACAAGAATGAGCAGATAGCTCAGAAACTCTAGCAGAAGAGATAGCCAAAAGGAACAACACTTTCCAAGAAAGTAGTTTAATGTCCAAAGAATGCATAGGCTAAAATAGAGGAGCCTGTAAAGCCTTCAAAACCAAATTAAGACTCCAAGGAGGAGAAATTGATTTAATGACAGGCTTAATACAAACTAAAGCTTGTACAGAACAGTGAATATCAGGAAGTATAGCAATCTTTCTGTGAAATAAAATAGAAAGAGCAGAGATTTGTCCCTTCAAGGAACATGCAGACAAATCCTTATCCAAACCATCCTGAAGAAACTGTAAAATTCTAGGAATTCTAAAAGAATGCCAAGAGAATTTATGAGAACAACACCATGAAATGCAAGTCTTCCAAACTCTATAATAAATCTTTCTAGAGACAGATTTACGAGCTTGTAACATAGTATTAATCACCGTGTCAGACAAACCTCTATGACTTAGTACTAAGCGTTCAATTTACATACCTTCAAATTTAATGATTTGAGATCCTGATGGAAAAACGGACCTTGAGACAGTAGGTCTGGCCTTAACGGAAGTGGCCAAGGCTAGCAACTGGACATCCGAACCAGATCCGCATACCAAAACCTGTGTGGCCATGCTGGAGCCACCAGCAACACAAACAATTGTTCCATGATGATTTTGGAGATCACTCTTGGAAGGAGAACTAGAGGCGAGAAAATGTAAGCAGGATGATAACACCAAGGAAGTATCAGCGCATCCACAGCTTCCGCCTGAACATCCCTGGACAGGTATCTGGGAAGTTTCTTGTTTAGATGAGAGGCCAGGAGATCTATCTCTGGAAGACCCCACATCTGAACAATCTGAGAAAACACATCTGGATGGAGAGACCACGCCCCTGGATGTAAAGTCTGACCGCTGAGATAATCTGACTCCCAATTGTCTACACCTGGGATATGCACCGCAGAGATTAGACAGGAGCTGGATTCCGCCAAAGCAAGTATCCGAGATACTTCTTTCATAACTTGAGGACTGAGAGTCCCACCCTGATGATTGACATATGCCACTGTTGTGATATTGTCTGTCTAAAAACAAATGAACGAATCTCTCTTTAACAGAGGCCAAAACTGAAAAGCTCTGAGAATTGCACGGAGTTCTAAAATATTTATTGGCAATCTCGCCTCTTGAGATTTCCAAACCCCTTGTGCTGTCAGAGATCCCCAAACAGCTCCCCAACCTGAAAGACTTGCATCTGTTGTGATCACAGTCCAGGTTGGCCGAACAAAAGAAGCTCCTTGAATTAAACAATGGTCATCTATCCACGTCAGAGAGTGTCGAATATTGGGATTTAAGGATATTAATTGTGATATCTTTGTATAATCCCTGCACCATTGGTTCAGCATACAAAGCTGTAGAGGTCTCATGTGAAAACGAGCAAAGGGGATCGCGTCCGATGCTGCAGTCATGAGACCTAAAACTTCCATGCACATAGCCACTGAAGGGAATGACAGACTGAAGGTGCCGGCAGGCTGCAACCAATTTCAAACGTCTCTTGTCTGTTAGAGACGGAGTCATGGACACTGAATCTATCTGGAAGCCTAAAAAGGTGACCCTTGTCTGAGGAATCAAGAAACTTTTTGGTAAATTGATCCTCCAACCATGTTTCCGAAGAAACAACACTAGTTGATTCGTGTGAGATTCTGCAGAACGTAAAGACTGAGCTAGTACCAAGATATCGTCCAAATAAGGAAACACTGCAATACCCTGTTCTCTGATTACAGAGAGTAGGGCACCTAGAACCTTTGAAAAGATTCTTAGAGCTGTTGCTAGGCCAAATGGAAGAGCAACAAATTGGTAATGCTTGTCTAGAAAAGAGAATCTCAGGAACTGATAATGTTCTGGATGAATCGGAATATGAAGGTATGCATCCTGCAAGTCTATTGTGGACATATAATGTCCTTGCTGAACAAAAAGGCAGAATAGTCCTTATAGTCACCATCTTGAAAATTGTTACTCTTACATAACTATTCAAAATTTTCAGATCCAGAACTGGTCTGAATAAATTTTCCTTCTTTGGGACAATGAATAGATTTGAATAAAACCCCAAACCTTGTTCCTGAAAAGGAACTAGCATGATTACACCTGAAGACTCCAGGAAAGCCTGAGCTTTTACTGGATTTGCTGGGATACGCGAGAGAAAAAAAAAATCTTTTCACAGCAGGTCTTACCTGAATCCTGTTCGATACCCTTGAGAAACAATGCTCTGAATCCATTGATTTTGGACAGAATTTATCCAAATATCCTTGAAAAACCTTAATATGCCCCCTACCAGCTGAGCTGGAATGAGGGACGCACCTTCATGCAGACTTAGGGGCTGACTTTGGTTTCTTAAATGGCTTGGATTTATTCCAATTTGAGGAAGGCTTCCAATTAGAAACCGATTCCTTGGGGGAAGGATTGAGTTTTTGTTCCTTATTTTGACGAAAGGAACGAAAACGGTTAGAAGCCTTAGGTTTTTTATCCTGAGGCAGAAAAACTCCCTTTCCCCCAGTAACAGTTAAAATAATAGAATCCAACTGAGAACCAAATAAAATTACTACCTTGGAAAGAAAGATAGTAATCTAGATTTAGATGTCATATCAGCATTCCAAGATTTAAGCCACAAAGCTCTTCTAGCTAATATAGCTAAAGACATGGATCTAACATCAATTTTGATAATATCAAAAATGGCATCACAAATAAAATGATTAGCATATTGCAGTAAGCGAATAATGCTAGATATGTCAGAATTCAATTCTTGTTGCACTAAATTCTCCAACCAGAAAGTTGATGCAGCCGCAACATCAGCCAAAGAAATTGCAGGTCTGAGAAGATGACCTGAATATAAATAGGCTTTCCTTAGATAAGATTCAAGCTTCCTATCTAAAGGATCCTTAAAGGAAGTACTATCTTTGATAGGAATACTGGTACGTTTAGCAAGAGTAGAAATAGCCCCATTAACTTTGGGGATTTTTTCCCAAAACTCTATAGAATTTGCTGGTAAAGGATACAATTTTTTAAACCTTGAAGAAGGAATAAAAGTACCACCTGGCTTATTCCATTCCTTAGAAATCATATCAGAAATAGCCTCAGGAATAGGAAAAACCCCTGGAGAAACCACAGGAGGTTTAAAAACAGCATTTACACGTTTATTAGACTTAAAGGGACAGCGTAGTATAAATTAAACTTTAATTATTTAGATAGGACTTGTAATTTTAATCAACTTTCCAATTTACTTTTATCATCAAATTTGCTTTTTTCTCTTGGTATTCTTAGTTTAAACTAAACATAGGTAGGCTCATATGCTAATTCTAAGCCTTTGAGGGCTGCCTCTTATCACAGGCTTTTTAAATCTCTTTTCAACACAAAGAGACAGAAAGTACACATGGGCCATATAGATAACACTGTGTTCAGGCATAGGGGGTTATTTAAGATATAGCACCAAACAATACTAAATGCAAGACAATAGATAATAAACAGTCACAGTCATGTGATCAGGGGGCTGGAAGAAGGTTCCTAGATACAAGGTAATCACAGAGGTAAAAAGTATATTAATATAACTGTGTTGGTTATGCAAAACTAGGGAATGGGTAATAAAGGGATTATCTATCTTTTAAAACAATAACAATTCTATGGTAGACTGTCCCTTTAACGTCAAGAGGACTGGTTACCTCAATATCCAAAGTAATTAACACTTTTAATAAAGAACGCATATACTCTATTTTAAATAAATAAGTAGATTTGTCAGTGTCAATGTCTGAGGGAGGATCTTCTGCATCAGATAGATCCTCATAAGAGGAGGATAAATTATTATGTTGTTGGTCATTTGAAATTTCATCAACTGAATGAGAAGTTTTAAAAAGACCTTTTACGTTTATTAGAAGGTGGAAATGCAGACAAAGCCTTCTGGATAGAATCAGAAACAAATTCTTTAAAATTCATAGGTATATCATGTACATTAGAAGTTGAAGGAACTGCAACTGGCAATGTACTATTACTGATGGACACACTATCTGCATGTAAAAGTTTATCATGACAACTATTACAAAATGACATTCGGCGAAATAATTTCCACAATCTTACAACAAATGCACTTAGCTTTGGTAGAACCAATGTCAGGCAGCAATGTTCCAGCAGAAACTTCTGAGGCAGGATCAGATTAAGACCTCTTGCAAAATGTAAAATAAAAAACAAACATATAAAGCAAAATTATCAATTTCCTTATATGACAGTTTCAGGGATGGGAAAAAATGCAAATAGCATAGCCCTCTGATGGAGAAAAAAAGCCAAGAGGCAAACATCAATGGGGTATTAAAATAATGAAAAAGTTTGGCACCAAGTATGACGCACAACGTAACTGAAAACTTTTTTGGAACCAATAATAACCGGAAATGACACACTTGCGTCACTAATGACGCAACCGTGTGTAAGGCTTCGGCGTCAACTATGACGCCGGAAATTACGAAGTTGCGTCAGATGTATTTTTAGCGCCAAAAAAAATTCTCGCGCCAAGAATGACGCAATAAAGTCTAGCATTTGGTGCACCAGCGGGCCTAATACCGCCCGCAATCTGCAAGAAAGTAGTCAATTGAAAAAAAGACTAAACCCCAGGTAAGAAAAAAAAAATTCTTAAAAAAATGTTTATTTTCCCCAAATATGAAACTGACAGTCTGCAGAAGGAAATACATGAACCTGACTCATGGCAAATATAAGTACAATACAGTACATATATTTAGAACTTGATATAAATGCATAAAGTGCAAAACCATAGCTGAGGTGCCTTAAGTAATAAAACATACTTACCAAAAGACACCCATCCACATATAGCGAATAACTGTTTCAGTACTGGTTTGGCTATCAGTAGAGGTAATGGTAAATTGAGAGTATATCGTCGATCTGAAAATAGAGGTAGGAGATGAATCTCTACGACCGATAACAGAGAACCTATGAAATAGACCCCCGTTAGGGAAATCATCGTATTCAATAAGTGATACTCCCTTCACGTCCCTCTGACATTCGCTGTACTCTGAGAGGAATCGGGCTTCAACAATGCTGAGAAGCGCATAGCAACGTAGAAATCTTAGCACAAACTTACTTCACCATCTCCATAGGAGGCAAAGTTTGTAAAACTGAATTGTGGGTGTGGTGAGGGGTGTATTTATAGGCATTTTGAGGTTTGGGAAACTTTGCCCCTCCTGGTAGGATTGTATATCCCATAGGTCACTAGCTCATGGACTCTTGCCAATTACATGAAAGAAAAATTGTTTTCTGCCCAAGTCAGAAACAGTCTAGACACTTCCCTCATGGCTAGGGATCTGAGTGTTCCCCCTTGATTACGGATGTAGGCCACTGCTGTAATATTGTCTGACTGGAAACAGATAAGTTACTTTTTTCAGTAGAGGCCAATTCTGAAGAGTCTTAAAAATTGCATAGTTACAGTACATTTAACAGCAACCTCGTCTCCCAAGGAGACCAAACTCCCTGTGTCCCCTGAGACCGTCAGACTGCACCCCAAACTCAAAACACTTGAATCTGTTGTGATCACAGTCCAATTTGGACAGACAGAAGGATTCCCATTTGAACAATGGATTGATGAAGTATTTACCAAGACAAGGAAAAGAATAATCTTCTGAGACAACCGAGTGTTATCCCTGCACCACTGACAAAGCATACAAAAGTTAAAGAGCTCTCATGTGAAACTGAGCAAACAAAATACCATAAATAGAATCAGAAGCTACTATCATCAGACCTAATACTTTCATGCAAATAACTACAGAAGGGAATGGAACAGACTGAAGATTTGCACAAGCTGAGAGAAGTATCAACCTTCTTTGATCTGTCAAGGAAAGTCTCATGGAGACTGAATCTATTATGACACTTAGGAAAGTAACCCTGGACTGAGGAGAAAGAGAACTCCATTGCTTTTGAAGAAACGTCTGTCTGTATGAGATACTACTAAATGTAAAGATGAACCCTATACCAAGATATCGCCCAGGTAAGGAACAATTGAAACACCCTGAGCTCTTATTACTGATGAGTCCCCAGAAACTTTGTGAAGATTCTCAGAGCAGAAACCAGAACAAACAGAAGACAAACTGCGCTTGTCCAGGAATGCAAATAGGAACATAAGCATCCTTCAAATCTATTGTGGACATAAACTGCCCTTGCTGAACAATAGTTTGTATTGTTTCCATGTTCAAAGAAGGAACCCTGAGAAACTTGTTTAAATGAATAGTCAAAACTAAAAACGTTCATGATTCATAAAGAGCATGCAATTTTAAGCAACTTTCTAATTTACTCCAATTAGGTTTTCTTCATTCTCTTGTTGGTATCTTTATTTGAAAAAGCAAGAATGTAAGCTGAGGAGCCCAGACATTATTGGTTCAGCACCTGGGTAGGGCTTTCTGATTGATGTCTAAATGTAGCCACCAATCAGAAAGTGCTACCCAGGTGCTGAACCAAAAATGGTCCAGATCCTCAGCTTACATTCTTGCTTTTTCAAATAAAGATACCACAAGAATAAAGAAAAACTTATAGGAGTAAATTATAAAATTGCATGCTCTATCTGAATCATGAGTTTCATTTTGACTAGACTATCCCTTTAAAGTTTTTAAATCCAGAACAGGCCTGCAAGTTACCTCTTCTTGGGAACAATAAAGAGGTTGGAATAAAACCCATGCAACTAAATATTTAGAACCCATGGATCTTCAACAGACTGAAACTAAGCCCTCTGAAAAAGGAGTAATCTGCCCCCTACCAGAAGATCTGGATCAAGGGCTGCACCTTCATGCTGACTTGGTAGAAGAGAAAGGTTTCTTGGACTGCTTTGACTTGCTACAATTAGGATTTGGCTTCCAAGAAAATCTGGAAGAATCCTGTTTTTGAGAGGAAGGAGGAGGACTTCTGGTTCATAAACTAACAAAACGAAAATAATTAAAATCCCTGCTTTTACCCTTAAAAGGGACAGTCAACACAAGATTTTTTTGTTGTTTTAAAAGATAGATAATCCCTTTATTATCCAATCCCCAGTTTTGCACAACCACCACGGTTATATTAATATACTTTTTAGCTCGGTGATTACCTTGTACCAAAGCATCATCTGACAGTCCCCTGATCACATGACATTTTATTTATTATCTATTGACTTTCATTTTAGCCAATTAGTGCAGTGTCTGCCACAATCCACGGTCGTGCTCACAATGTTATCTATATGGTTTACCTGAACTAGCTCTCCCCTGTTGTGAAAAGCAAATACAAAAGCATGCAAGTAGAGGCGGCCTTCAAGGGCTTAGAAATCATATGAGCCTTCCTAGGTTTAGCTTTCAACTAAGAATACCAAGTGAACAAAGCAAAATTGGTGATAAAAGTAAATTGGAAAGGTTTTTAAAATTACATGCCCTATTTGAAACATTAAAGTTGTTTTTGGACTTGACTGTCCCTTTAACTTTTTTATCCTGAAAAGCGACAATAATAATAATAATAATAATAATAATAATATCCAGAGAAGGTCCGAATACATTTTTTCCTGAAAAAGGAAGGGACGAAAAGCCTAGACTTAGAAACCATGTCAGCTGATTATGATTTCAACCATCAAGGCCCTCCTGTTCAGAACTGTTAATGCTATATTCTTGGCATTGATCTTAATGTCAACAGCATCACAAATGAAAGCATTAGTTGCCTTAAATGATTCAAAAGGAGAGGTTAATTCTATTTCTTGATCAGAAACTGACTCCTGATCATCTGAAAATACCTCACCTTACTTGGAGGAGGCATAGCTGCCAACATTTCAGATACAGTAGAGCGTACAAAATATTGAAATAATGTGGAAAATCTGTAGAACTGCATTTTATGGAATACACCAAGGGAGGACAAATACCCTTAGAAGCAAGAGCAGCATTGATCCGATTAGAATGCATTATTAAATAATCCATATAAGATTTGCAAAGCTGAGCAGGGAGTATTATAACAAGCTTGCAAAAAAAAAAAAAAGTATTAGTAGGAAAGTGTTTCCATATGCCGATACCCTGGCTGAGCATCTTGGGAAATTTAGTTCCAAAACCTCTGAAGAACCAAGTTTAAGGATGTCTGGTTTAGTGGATCTGAGGAACATTCACAGTAGTGGGGATAGTTTCAGTATGCTCAATAATGAAGTAAGAGGCCTAAGGAACCACAAAAAAATAATAATGTGGAAACAAATCTATATAAATGATTAAAGCATTATAATCATAAATAAGGAATAAAGGCAAGGAAAAACAAACTAACAATCTTGCATCCCCAAAAGAAGCTGTTGGCAGAATTGAAAACCTTATCCACTCCACACAAGAGAAGCTGGAAAATGCGAAGGATCGTTAAAGGGACAGTCTACACCAGAATTTTTATTGTTTTAAAAAGATAGATAATCCCTTTATTACCCATTTCCCAGTTTTGCATAACCAACATAGTTATAATATACTTTTAACCTCTGTGATTATCTTGTATCTAAGCCTCTGCAAACTGCCCCTTTTTTCAGTTCTTTTGACAGACTTGCAGTCTAGCCAATCAGTGCCAGCTCCCAGATTACTTCACGTGCACGAGCACAGTGTTATCTATATGAAATATGTGAACTAACACCCTCTAGTGGTGAAAAACTGTTAAAATGCAATCTGAAAGAGGTGGGCTTCAAGGTCTAAGAAATTAGCATATGAACCTCCTAAGTTAAGCTTTCAACTAAGAATACCAAGAGAACAAAGCAAAATTGGTGATAAAAGTAAATTGTTTAAAAATTACATGCTCTATCTGAATCATGAAAGTTTATTTTGGCCTAGACTGTCCCTTTAAGAGTTCATCCAGCAGTCCTGAAGAAACAATGATCGCTAACCCGACACAGCATAGAAGGGGGGGGGGGGAATTAAAGTACCAGGATTGAGAAATAAAAACAAAACCTGAAATCACAAACAAAAACGTGCCAAATAGACTATGCAAGCTAAGAAAACTAGATACATGCATGCGCAAACCCAACGTGTACTAAACGAAGATCTACTCGAAAATAGGCAGAAAAATGCAAACACCATAACATGCTTAAAAATCTGACATGCATTAAAAGATATAGGTTATAAAAAAATTCTATAAAGATCCCTTAGGCCCAATTCCATATAAAAAAAAAAAAAAAAAAGATGCCTGTAATAATAGTCCCCTAGCTATAATGCACAACTCCAAGTGTACCTACTAATAACTTATAGGCTAAGTGAGTGCATACAATAACAAACCCCATACTTACCTAGTAGGCCCCCTAACTACTGGGCTTACCACTTGCAGGAAAATACTGCTTCCAGTAGACAGCCAATCCAGTGCTGTACGGGTGACAGAAGAGAATCCATGTATATGGAGTATGATGACTATCCAACAGAGGCGGCTAGGAACTGGTCCTCAAAACACCTGTGACAGGCCTGTGACTAACTCCTAATTGTGACACTACCCAATACT